>NC_064434.1:38560004-38660004 GCF_023343835.1 Lagopus muta | reverse complement strand
GGGCAACCAGTTTCCCCAGAAGAAGCCTGTGAGAGACTGTGTCAAAGGCTTTGCAGACGTCTAGGTAGACTACATCAACATCCCTTCCCTCATCTATCAGAATGGTCACCCAGTCAAAGAAGGAGATGAGGTTGGTCAAGCACGACCTGGCTTTCATGAACCTGTGCTGGCTGGGCCTGATCCCCTGGACACCACGCACGTGCCGTGCGATCTCACCCAAGATGATTTACTTCATTACTTTCCCAGGTATCAAGGTCAGGCTAACAGGCCTATAGTTCCCCGGATCCTCCTTACGGCCCTTCTTGAAGATGGGAGTCCCATCAGCAAGCCTCCAGTCCTCTGGGACCTCTCCTGTTAACCAGGAGCGCTGATAGATGGCCGAGAGGGGCTCAACAATCACCCCCACCAGCTCCCTCAGCACCCAAGGGTGTAGCCCTTGTTCTGTCCCCACAGACCATGTAAAAGAGGTTGGCCATGTCCCTTTGACTCCCATACTTAAGATATTTATAAACATTAATAAGATCCCCATTCAGTCTTCTTTTCTCAAGGCTGAACAGACCTAGTTTGCTCAGCCTTTCCTCATAGGAGAGATGTTCCAGGGCCTTTATCATCTTTATGGCCTTCCACTGGATGTTATGTAAGAGTTATTTACATTTACATTATTTACATAATTTCCTCCAAAATACCACCATTACATTTCAAATAATTTGACTAGACAAGAGAAGAAGAGCTGAAGTGCAACAGAGATTGTCACAAATGTAGACTGTCTTGGGCTTGAGGACACATCCCTTTGAGGACAAACAGGAAAGAAAAGAGTCTCCATAGAATGTTAAAATCTTTCAAGTCTCAAAGACAGATTTCTTCCGTTTCTCATTCCTTAATTGTTCAAGGAATTTTTCTTTTTTTTGGGCCACTCATCTGCTGCTACAAAACATGGAGTTTGTACTAAAAAATTCTTCTATGCTTGCAGAAATATTATATTTAGAAGGTTCCCTGTTTATCAAGTAATTGACAGCTTTATGCCTTTTACATAAGTTCACCTCCTAGCATCTCCAGATTTGAAGTGCAGTTTTCACTAGCCTACATCCGTGCAGTGCTTGATCTAAGTGAATGCACACTGAAGACAATTTAGCTTTCTGTTCAGAACAAAAACAACTTCTTAGTCAGTTCTGTTGCCATAAAAACAAACCTGAGGGTCAAGGAATGCACTGAAAACATCCTGCTACTTTTTGACTTACCTCTTCAGACATCCTGGGGCCACAAGATATTGTTGAGATACACTTGTGTTGGGCACAGTATAGGAAATGGAACAATGCAGGCCACTAAGTGCACCCAAGTTTATTTACCGCTACATCATAAGGGTAGAATATCTTTCCTCTTAGATTTCCTTCACAGTTCCAGATATTATTTTATAACTGTATCCCTGTCTTTAAACTTATTTACGTGGCTTTTCTATCAATATTTTTCATAAGCCTTTTTGATGTATTTATAGAAGAAATGAAGCAAAGCTAACTGATGCAAAAACTGAAACAATTCTAGACCAAAATTTTGAGATATGTAGATATTGTGCTATGATTTAATCTGAGTCAGTCTGATTGAAAGAAGGTTTCTGTTGCTGTTTTACTTCTTGCTGACAAAGATTACCTATTTGTAATTTTAGTTGTCTGGTGCTAAATAATTACAAACATTTCTGAGCAAAAAGGTCTACTAAATTTAATGCCTCTCATTTTTTGTAGCTATCAAGATTTGAGATCTTCTTCCCTGTGATATAAAGAAAATATTCTTGAGTCTGGTTTCAGAAAACAGAAGAGGCTAATATTTTATTACCTTACAGTTCTGTGGTACTTTCACTGTACTTCTATTGAACCAATCACATTCACCACCAGTATTCATTTTATGTGAAAAACTGAAATGTCCCATGAGTAAGTTCTGAGACCTTTTATGTGGTTACTGTTGCTACGGAAACCACATCCTTGATATCCATGTGTCCAATATGTCAGTCTCATTTTGCATCTAGCTATCTATGAGCCAACACTGCAGCATGGAAAAAAGAAAAAAAAAAAAAAGAAAAGACAGAAGACAAAAGAAGCTAAAAACTCTTTACTATCAAAGTATATTTCATAACTGTTGGAGTTAATTCTCGGTCCTTCTATGTTATATCACTCCTGGTTTTTGACAGACTGCAGTTGCTTGCAATAGGCTGGGAAATCAGTCTGTAAACTTACAATAATGGTCTCTCATCAAACTGTAAACTGTATCTGGCGTTAATCATCAGGAGGCAGCAAGCTGAGCTTTTATGAAGTTACACCGAGGAAGGTCAAGTCCAAATAACCATCTATTTTTGAAAACATGTTTTATGCAATATGCTGCAGGATTAAAATAAATTACCTGTACTAAAAGCTAAAAATGACATAAAATGGTTTCTTTCACCTCAAATTCATTATTATTCATAATTTGAAGTAGTCTTCATTTATAAATTTATACCCTTCCTCATTGTCTTATTTGCTAAAATATAGTGCAGTGCACTTAATTGCAACATACTGCAACAGCATATTATGTTAAAGTCTAATTTAATGTTTTCACAAGTGTCTAGATACCTTGGAAGCATGAGACCCTTTAATTAGTCTCTCACAGACTGAAGAATCAGATTTTTGAGGGCACAAAACCTAGGCTCCGTGCTCACTGGAAATTGAAGTGTGCAAGGTGACAAATAGGCATCTATGCCTTTGGAAATCTCATTGTTTAAGATGTAGCTACATTAAAAAGTGGAGCACTGTGTCAAAGACAACAGAGCTGGCTCTGAAGAAGCTGCTGTGTCTACAAGCACAGTTCAAGTGCCCTGAAGGAATATAGTATAGCTGTCTGTCTACTCTATGACAATTCTTGGCATAACGCTTTTCTGAAGATGTATCATTAGAAAATAAAATAATGTATGTCTGAGACTGTATTTCCCACTTTTCACTGTTATTTTATATTGTTTAGCTCCTTAGGAGTAGTTATTTAATAAAAATATAATATCAGTGTTATGGCAGTTTTTAGTGCATCTATTAGTACATGCCTCATAGTCACCTCCTTTATGATTATAGCATCATATGAAACAACAAGTTGGAAGAGACCTCGGGAGGCCTCCAGACCAATCTTGAATTCACAGCAGGGTCAATGCTGAGGTAAGGCCAGGTTGCTCAGATTTGTGTCCCATCAGATCTTGAAAACCTCCGAGGATGGCGTTTGCCTCTCTGTGCCATCTGCTTTATTACTTTACTCTCTTCTTGATGAAGAGGCTTTTTCTCATCTCTTTTATTTCAGCTCATGCCTTTTCCTCTCATCTTCAAAACAACACACTACTGTGATTATGCGGCTCTGTCTTCTCAATGAGTGCCCCATAGGTACACTGTGAGCAGCTTAAAAGCTGAAGCTGATTCTTTCTTAGACTGAACATGACAAGTTTCCTCTGTCGTTCTTCAAGTGCCCCAGAATTTTACTGATGTCCTTCCTATAAGAGTCCAAAACTGTACATACTATTTTATATGGGTGAAATCTCTTTAAAGTATTTATGTAAGTATAGGAATTTTGTAATAAAAAATAGTGCAGTAGAGTTATACCTACAGTTCTTTAAATTCTGTTTGTCTGCCTGACCACTACTTTAAGGATCAGAAGAATCCCTCTCTGTTATCCATAATTGGTCCAAAGTGACATGGATTACAGATCTCTTTTTCCTATCCTTGTCCATCCTCCAGCAAGATGTTACGGCACAAGAATGTACTAATTTAATCCAAAAACCAAAGAGGTAGGTTAAACAATTTGAACAGAGGTCCACTAAAGTAGGTATCTTTCACTCGGCACAGGACTCCAGGGAAGAAGTCTTAGCTGCTCTTTTCCTAAGGAAATTTGGGGCATTTCATTTTTATTATTTATACTATTTGTTAGAACATGTAGTGAACTATTAATTGGGTGGAATATAGGCATCCTGACGTGAGTTTACTATATAACACACTTCTCCTGAAAGTGTGAGTATTTTAATCTGTTGATACTTATCCATACTACAAGAAAATTAATTTATCATATGCCAAGCAAAAAAATATTTTTTTCTCTCTCTGTCTACACAACAAAATGCACCATGAGTTTTACTCTGCAACTGAGATTCCTTGGCACTAGAATATTACGAATTATAAACGATGATGCTAAGAGCTTCACTGCATATGATTTCCATATAATCTTATCTGTATGTACAGAATATGAATTAAAATAGCTTTTAATTTTACAAGCACTCTCTTCATTGACATGATCTCTATTCTGTGAATCATTTAGTTATGCAATGTTTTGGTTAACTCATTGTATTGTTGGAGTTTTTCCTTGACATTTCAAGAAAGCATCATGTTTCTAGGATTGTTTGCATATTTGTTTTCTCCTTTTATCACATATTTATGAGAAACCTTTCCTCCATCATCTTTATGCAGGGGTTATATCTGAAGTGATGTCAGTGTATTCCTAGAGGTTAGTGTAACCTTCAACTTAAAGCAAGTGCTGATGCCTAGCCCCAGGTTCCTTCTAGGTTTGCATTACTAAGAAAGATTGTGAGGGAAAAACAGTTACTACATAAAGAATGGTAAAAGGGCTTCAGTGCCAAAGAAATGCTAATGCATGGCCAAATGATGAGAAGGTGGATTATTTTATGGTATCGGAAAAGTTGTTTTCCATTTTATACACAAAGGAAGGCAAACAGATGTAATAAAATCAGAGAATTATAGAATTTTTTAAGTTGGAAAGGACCTTTAAATGTCCTCTAGTCCAACTTCCCTTCAGTGAACAGGAACATCAGCAGCTAGATCGGGGTGTTCAGAGACCCATCCAGACTGATCTTGAATATCCCTGAGGACGGGGATCCATCACCTCTCTGAGAAACCTCATTCAGTGTCTCATCACCCTTGTAATGAGATGCATCTGACTTTGGAGTCTTAAAAATTGTGTATGCTAAGACTAAATTATTTCTTTTTTTCAAGGACTTCCCTTGAAACGCTGAGTGAATATGAAGATCTCTCACCCTGTATCTAAGATATTGGAAAGTCCCTCTGAAGAAAAAATGTTGTTACAGCAAACAGCTGAGTGTAACTAAAAGGTTTCATCTTTGTTGAAGTTTATCCTACCTCAACAGAGGTTTCATTTTGTATGTGGATCTTGGATAAAGCATTCTAACAATATTTAGTCAGAAGCATCCTATTTCCTTTAATATTTTCTGTTAAAACTATAGATTTCCTTGGCTTCTCAGAAAATTCATAACATAATCGTGAACCATGCATAGTCCTTGAAAGAATTTGAGCATTCTTTTTTCTCACTGATGTAAGCAAAATTAAAAGTTTCATCCCATTTTCAAATGTGGTCTTTGGGATAACTTATCCTCAATCAAAAAAAAAAAAACAACTGGGGGGGGCAATATTTTTTATTTCATTCCAACTTGAATGTCAAGTGAGCATCTGCCAATTGAACTCCATCCAGCATTCTTCCAGTAGTAAAATAATCAATAGCAATAGAAGTAATAACTGAGTATCACATTGAATAATGCTTTGCATTCTAACCTGATGACACCAGTATTCAATAATTCCAGACAGAAATTTTTTAACTTTTACCTTTGGCCAGTATGTATTGGACATTGTTCAGGATTTTTTTTTTTTTCAATTTTCTTGACTTTGCCTGGAGTTTTCTTATTCTCTTGTAAAGTTTTGAAGGAGAAAAAAAAGATTAGGCTTTTCTAGCATGTAAAAGATGAGAAAAGACACTCTTGACAGTAAACAATTACTATGACTTTTACTGTAATCACTCTACAGACAAAACAGCTGGGGGATGAAAGTTTAAATTTGGCAGGAAAACAGCACTAAGGAGAATTGCTTTTGAGTGTTCTGGAGAAAATTAGTTTTTATGTTATTTAGTTATGAGCATCTGAAACTCCATGTACCGAGTGTGTAACACCAGTTTCTCACTTAGTTTCACGTCTAGTCTTCAACTGAGAATTGGGTAAGTTTAGATGTTGAAGTTTCACCTACAAATGTTTTTGTTTCACATTGTCTCAGAGAATTCCTCTCAGCCCTATGCAGTGGGGTATTCCATAGAAGTAGTGTAGTAGTATAACTACTGGGCAGAAAAAAAATGGATGAGGTTTAACAAAAGCAAGTGTAGAGTCTTGCATCTGGGGAGGAATAATTGCATGCACCAGTACAGGTTGGGGGATGACCTGCTGGAGGGGAGCTCTGCGGAGAGGGACCTGCGTGTCCTGGTGGACAACAGGTTGGCCATGAGCCAGCAGTGTGCCCTTGTGGCCAAAAAGGCCAATGGCTTACTGGGGTGCATTAAAAATAGCGTGGCCAGCAGGTTGAGGGAGGTGATCCTCCCCCTCTACTCTGCCCTGGTAAGACCTCATCTGGAGTACTGAGTGCAGTTCTGGGCTCCCCAGTACAAAAAAGACAGGGATCTCTTGGAAAGAGTCCAGCGGAGGGCCACGAAGATGGTGAAGGGCCTGGAGCATCTCTCCTATGAGGAGAGGCTGAGTGAACTGGGTCTGTTCAGCCTTGAGAAAAGGAGACTGAGAGGGGACCTGATCCAGGTCTATAAATATCTGAGGTGTGGGGGGCAGAATGGCGAGGCCAGACTGTTTTCAGTGGTGAGTGGAGACAGGACAAGGGGAAACGGCTGGAAACTGCAGCATAGGAAGTTCTGCACAAATGTGCGCAAGAACTTCTTTACAGTGAGGTGACGGAGCACTGGAACAGGCTGCCCAGGGAGGTGGTGGAGTTTCCTTCTCTGGAGATGTTCAAGACCTGCCTGGATGCCTACCTGTGCTACCTGCTGTAGGGAACCTGCTTTGGCAGGGGGGTTGGACTCGATGATCTCAGGAGGTCCCTTCCAACCCCTACAATTCTGTGATTCGGTGATTCTGTGATTCAGAGTGAAAGTATTTATAAATCAAAATGCTGTTGCTAATTAATATTGTAATTGCAAGTGGACTCTCACATCATAGTTTTGTGCATATTACTCTCACAATAAGGTGGCGTGCCTCACTTCTTTCCTCTGTTTTGGAGGGTTTGGTCTACAGTTTTCAGCCATGAAAGTCATATTTTGAAAGCTACAACATTTTTGTCCTTTTAGATACATACCATTCTCTGAATTCTGAATTTTCTTTTGCATAAAACAGTTTGCTTGAAGGCACACAGACAATGTTAAATATTTCTATGCTTCACAGTGAGTTGCTCATTCACCTGAGTGTTTAACAGTGTCACTGTGTTCAACATTATCATATTTAATTGAATAGTTCAACAAGATAATATGCCAGTGAACACGTAATTCAATGCATTATTGGCTCACAATAAATAAGGCAATTCTCGAATAAAACACAGGGGACTTAGCAAGAAGAAATTATGTGTAAGAGACAGAGAGATGAATGCATTGAGGGTTTACTAAAGTCTGAGAACTTATCAATTCTTAACAAATTTATAAATTCATAAGACATAGAGTAATGAGAGAAAATACATTTAAATATCATAATCGAGACAAAAGTGCAGTCCCCAGTCGCCTTACCTTGTCATTGGCCTGTTTAATTTTTTGATACTTTTTGATACTTTCACTTGAACGTGAAAAACAAACATACCCAAACTCAAGTATTTGTATTTTACTGCCACTGGTTCATCTGCTTAAATGTCCTTCTTAAAGGAACATGCTGGTGTCAGCAATGCAGTTATTTTCTGTTCTTCACTCACAGACTGCACAGTCATTGTTTGCTGTGAAGAGCAATACTGATCTCAATGCAAGAAAAGGAATGCTGACAGATACTGCTAACAGAAACAAATCACAATATCTCCACAAAGCTTTTGGAGTGCTAGACTATCAGCATTGCTCAAATACATCTAGATCTGTGGAATATGAACTACAGTCCCTCATGTAATGAATGAGAGATAGAAATTTGTGTCTAAAATAATACAAAAGCATGCTCGTGAACTTAATTAAGTAGTAAAATTGTAATCAAACTGTTTAAGACGCCATTATTACTTTTGTCTTTCTAAGTCAGACTATGTAATAAAATGCTCCCTTTTCCATCCTTTCTACTGCACATTATGTTGATTTTTGAATACTAAATTGCAAGAGAAAGGGAATTTTTTCAGAAAAATCCATCAATCAATCCATTCTAAAATCAGCAACTCTGCATTTTGTCTTCTAAGTGGATTTTTTGGGTGTCTCAATGTGATTGTTATCAACTACTGCAATGCTGAACACAACAGATGCAGTGATGCACAAGGATTTTTTCCTAATAGGTTGGTGAAATAAAGCATTCTACTGAAAACACTTTTTTTGTGTGTGTGTGTGTCTCAGAATAGTACTGGTAGATATTTTACATCTAAAAGTATAGTACAGTGTAATGAAACTGACCGCATATCCTACAAATGCTTAGGATCGTAGTTATAGATAGTGTGAAGTGATGATCATAGCATGCTTTTTCTCTAGAAAGCGTCTGGATTATACCTTTTTATTTTTTTGAATGGAAGGTGTTCTAAAAATAAAAATTTACTGCATATACATACAAGAATAATACTGCACATAAAGACAAGCATAAGACATGATGGGGCATGACTTATGCTGCTAGTGTGATTCTTACTTGGTCAAAAACAAAATGATAAAATGCATGTGAGTTGTGTATAAATAGCATACTGACAACTACTGAGCTTGTTCCTCTGTTCTTTGCACTCATGGGTGCCCCATGTAAATAGTACAGACATGCATATTTATATTTATCTGTATATATACACTACATCGACTAGAGCAGGCATGTCCAACCTGCAGCCTGAGGGCCACATGCAGACCTGGGCAGCTAATGATTTATCCAACAAGATCATAAGCCTTTAACATTATTATGCAATTTTCTATTTTCAGTCAAAATAAATACATAACCTGCAGACTTACAGATAGAATGTATAGAGTTGCAATCAGATGTTCAATTCAAAGAAAAAAAATGATCATGTCTATTTACCAGACTTTTATAAGCCTTATAAATAATATTCCTTGCTTCACAATCACACCTTATTTACATCATCATATTTTGGCAGTACGTACATTTGTGAACAAATACTTTTGAGGACGAAGAAGAGTTAAATTAGATCAAAAATCTCTGACTAGTATCTTGTGAAGTCACAAAGAATTGCAACCATTTTCATCAAACCATACTGATGCAATAGTTTCACAAAAATAAGGTCAAATATCCGACTAGTTATGTCTACTTTGTTAATGTTTTAACAAAATTAAAATAAATTTTGTTATTTACATCACTATTCATAAATTTCAAATGTGGCTAAAGACAAATCCTCTCCACTCAATTGGTCCAGGCAAGCCAAAAGGCTGGACATCCTTGGTTTGAATCATCTGTGATGTATGTACTGTTCTCTTTCCATCTCTGCATACATGCAAGAATATTGATATGTACTTTATATAAATGGCTTGGTGGAACATTTCAGGTGAAACATTTCTAGTACTTATAACCAAACTTTAATCCTCTCTACAAAATATTTACTGATGTTTTCAATCATCTTTTATTACCTCGGGAAAATTCCTTCAGGCAATACATTTCCCAGAGTCATTATGCAGCCTCTTAACACTGAAGTTCACCTTGATTCTATTTGGTTTCACAGGTCATAACATAGAACAGATTTGTCCATGTTGTATCATCTGTTGTTCAATGGGTTCATTTTGGAATACTGAATATAAAATTCCATGCATCAATAAGGTGACTCGGAGATATTTTTTCTCCTATTTCACCCAAGAAAAGAAAATGTTCTGCATTGCTGTAATTCTAGATTATACATCATATACAATTTTAAAGACAAATGTCAACTTTTTTCTTTTTACACTTTCTTTCAAAACTCTTAAGGCAGAAAACTCTAGAAGGATATTCATAATCATTAAAGAATCAATATCTCATAATAGCCTTTCAAGAGAACAAGAGAAAAATACTAGTTGCTTTGTAAAATCATCATGGTCTGCTCAAATTAAAAAAAAAATGTTATGTGTGCAGTAAAAAAAAGATGCGATGAATTGACATGATGTTCTTCTAGATATCTTCCTGCTGTGGATGGTCTAGTGTGTTAATTTTTTTGAGACAACTCCATTTAGTACTTAAAAGCCATCTTTTTTCCTGCTTTCTGCCATTTTAATCTGTACTTGTTTAAACAATTCACCTTATACATACTTTAACAGTATATAGGTATAGATTTCATATTAGTTAAAAAATGATTCACAGTTCTCCAGGAACACGTACAGAAAGAAGTAGTACAACTGCAACAGTGAAGTTAAAATCTGAACTAGAAAATATTACAGTTTGTCATAGCTATAGCCACCTATGTAAAGGACTCTTTCTAAAATCTGTCCAATTCATTTCAATATCAGTCAACAGCATAATGACTTAGGATACTGAAAATGCAATTAGCCAATCATATGAATGCATGACTCCAAATCTGTCTTAATTAACTCATTTCAACATTTGAATTCTTCAAATTTCATTTATCTGAAAGCTATGCTAGGAAATCACTTGTAGATATGTCAAACAATGTATTAAGAACACTCTTAATAAGACATAGTGTCAATTGCATCTTTATTTTGAAATGAAGTTGTATGTTGAGGTCTTAAAAACTAGATTAAGAACCTTTTTAATGATATAAGTGTATTTTTAGCTTATAAGAACAACCTCTGATAATTTTTTTTTCTATTCTTAGGTAGATACAGTCTTTCTTCTGAAAGATGAGGCATTAAAGCAAAACAGCATCTATGGTGATAATATTTTCCTTATTGCTTCCCAAAACACTAGGTCTGCATGAAACATAAGAGTGTGCAGCTGAGATTAGAGGATGCACTGAAAGGTGTGAGCGCTCCTCAGGTATACATTTAGAATTGTTCCAGGCAGTTCCCACATTACAGCTCATCCAAGAAATTAAATAAAAGGGGAAGGGGGAAAGGAAGAGATAAAATCGTCTTTGTAATGTTGGATTAAACGTCATTTATTATTGCTTTGGTAGCCTGCTGGGCTTTTTTGATGTTTTGTAATAAATTAATAAATAAACAAGGCACTATCTCTCAAACTGAAATTTGGCAGAAGGCACTTAGTCTGGATCAATTAATGTCAAGAAATGAAAACCATAGAATGATGGCATGCCTTTTAAAATAATATTCAGTAGCCATAAGCCTACTCAAGGCTTAAGCTTTTAAACAAGTCAAGATTTCCTGAGAATAAACAAATATGATACCACTTTATTTTTATTAAATATATTTTTAATTTACATTGAAATGACAGGCTTACCTCTACTTAGTTTGTACCATTTTTGTCTCTGGAACAGGGAGCAGCAAATGAGCTACTCTGAGCTACAACCCAGAACTGTAGCTGCAGCTTCAGCTGCGTTTACTGTAGCAGCTTTACTCGAACTATGTTATATAAAAAAAAGTCTACTGGGGAAGTAAGCTAGACACATTTTAAAGAGCTGAAAGAAGTAGTCAGAAAAGGCATAAATTAGTAACTCCAAAATATTTTTTCCCTATTATGGAATTGAACACACCAGCGGCCCAGTTGACAAGCAGTTCTTGATCACTCCTGGACTCATTATCAACACAAGGGATGATTCAAATAGGAAAGGGTAGGTAAAGGAAATGGCAGAGAGAATTCTGATTCTATCATATCCCTGCTCTAAGTTGTACACGCCTAAAGTATTTTCATTTCAAAATAAGCTACAGTGATGTTAATAATCATCTTGGAGGAAACACAACTGCACAATGTAGGAAAAGTAAAAGTTTTCCAAGGATATCCAAACACTTTATCTTGTTTGACTGCTCTATGGATATAATCTACATTTTCAGAATGCACAAATAATATCTGGATAGACAACATGTGTGCATAATATCATATCCAATTTAATGCAAACTGTGTATATGCTTGATCTTTTCAAGACAAAAAAATATATATCGAGGTTTGTATTAGCATGTTCATTCTCTTAAAACTACTGGAAGACAGAATTTAGGGAAAAAGAGCATGCATCAGAATTTGCCTTGGTGGAAGCAGTCCTGGATCATCTACGGAAAATATTAAGGACCGCTTCATTATGTTTTAAACTTGTGGATATCTCCTTCGACCAAGAGTCTCAGAGAGTGTCACTCACACAAAGTATTTAGGCAATGCAAGCCTGTTTCCCTACTTTACAAGAGTGAATTTCAGTGAATTAAATGAAAGACTAAAACAAACCTTGGTGGAGGAGATCAACGTGATGTATAGAAACATTTCCATAATTTTCTCTTAAGGATGATAATTATTCTTAAAAACTCAACACAATATTTGCCTACCTGAGACGAAGATTATACCCTGGGAAATGAAGGCTCTTTTGAATACCTGTTCTAAATCAACAAGTGATACAACCAGAATTAAAGTAAAACGGGACTTAATCCAAAAGAGCAACACTGGAATGCTGACTCAGAGAATGGACATACGCTTTAAAGCAATAAAGCTTAAGCAGACTCCATGCTGCTCAAGGTATTTGTTGTGTTAGTGTATTTTTCTATACTATTTTTTTCAATTACGTATGACGGTTTCCATGCAGGAAAATTTGTCATTCAGTGATTCTTGCTGATTGTTTATGGAGACCAAACAGTGGATGTCAGCACAGTAGTGTGGTAGGTGGTTCTCTCAGCAGTACTGACAGCGAAGTGGAAGACAAGCCATGTTTGAAACATCCATGCAGATTTTTCAAGAGCTTGCCATGCAGGCTCTTGTTAAACAGTTGGAAAAAACGCATAACTAATTGTGATGACTGTACTGAAAAATAGTGTTTTGTAGCTGAGAATTAGCTCTATCAAACAGTATCATTGTGTTCTTTGTTGCAGTTTCCATGGAAATAAATAGTGGACATTTAGGACTGATCTATGTATACAAATAATGCAAAAATATTTAATGTGTTAGCTCAAACATTGCAAACATACACACATAAACATATGAAGTCATGCACACTGATATACATAGACAGCCACGTATCACAGAATCCCAGAATCACAGGGGTTGGAAAGGACCTCAAGACATCGTTGAATCCACTCCCTGCTGCTAAAGCAGGTACCTTACAATAGGTTACACAGGTAGGAGTCCAGATGGGTCTTGAATAACTCCATATAAGAAGACTCCACCACCTCTCTAGTTAATTTGTTCCAGTACTCCATCACCCTTATTGTAAAGTAGTTTGTATGTCAGAATATAATTGTCAGAAAAAAAGTTCATTAAAAAAATGTCATGTTACTGTGTTAAAGGTTTACAGGCTGGTTCAGCCCGGTTCCGTGACCAGCGGGGCAGAGGGATCCGCGGATCCACGCCTCCAGAAAAGGGAAACAGGGGATCCAAAAATAATTGAAAACAGCGGCAACAATCTGAGGTGGAACAAATTGATTTACTAAATGTAGTATCAGCAAAGTATAATGAGAGTGTATCCGAAAGGTAGATAGGCCTCACCACAACGCTGAGGTGAGAAGTGCAGTCCAGTTGAGCAGATGGAGAAAAGCAGACGGTGAAGTGCAGACGGAGAAGCACATGCAAAGAAGAGCAGGCGAAGAAGAAGGATCAGGTGACCTTGCACAGAGTTATATCTCCTTGCTGACTGCAAAGCCTCCTGGGAAAATGTAGTTCTTCTCCGTCAGACAAACATTTGGAACATGAGCATCAGAAGTCAAACCCCCCAGTGTATTACATGATGTTATGGTGTGGAATACTGATAATCAAAAACCATAAAACCATGACAACTGATACACACCTAATACTGGATTCCTTATCTATACTATAACAGCTCCAGTGAGGTACTAACATCATTCATGCACTAATACACTAATATCATTCAAGATTTCCTTGTCAGAATGCACATTTTTCTGAAGATCAGTGAAAAATGGAAATTTCTGAAACATATTTCCCAAGAACACTTGTTGAAAGCTACTTTGAAAATAAATTAATAAGTAAAAATAACTCACACAACAAGAGGAGGAGAAGAAAAAAAAAAAACAGATCACAGTACTTTTCCATCCAGAATAGTGGTATTTTGGAATATCTTTCACAATTGCATGGAGGACCAATTACATGCAGAAAAATTATATTTCTAAAAAGAATTGTTTCCAGGAATTAATATTATTCTGCTCTCAATCCATCTCATTTTTATTCTGCTGTTGGACTGATTAGCATCAGCTAATATGCTGAAGCTGCATACAAATTTATTATTTATATATATCCTAAGATTCTCTGATTCTCAGTCATCCCAAAGATATCTGATTCTATCAGAGCATAGAGGGGATAGCACTCTAACCAATATTTTATGCTAATCCAGTCTGCATTTCATGTAGCAGAAGTTAGGGGAGCTGAGTCCATAAACCCATCTTCCTGAAATGGCGCTGTAGCATGTAGGTTTGGATATTATCCACTTTTCTTGAGCAAAACATAGGCAGAAGAAAAATTTCTACTTATTGAGCTTCCAAATATGGAGGTTATATCTGACATTCAGATTCCAGGTTTTTCTCTCTGACACTTATATACCACTCAAAAGTCTCAGATTCCTGAAGAGATCAGCTTTCATTCCAAAGTGTGGTTTTGGTGTTTATTTTAATCATATTACAAAGCCATTTTATTACTGTCCTAGAATCATTTCCAGACATATATTCTCCTGGGGATGCCACGACACTGATGCATTTGTCTTTTATTTCTCATCTGGTTTATTGTAATTCATTACTCACTGGTCTACTTGTTTATTTTTTGTTTTAGTTACTTACTTCTGGTGCAAAATTTAGCTGTTTAATTATTAATATTGTTTCAAAGTACATTTCTGAAATAATGAAATACTTTCACTAGCTTCCCGTGAAACAGCAGATGGTTCTTAACAGTTTTCTCATAACAAATAAATATATATAAAGGCTCACTTACTGCTATAAAGTGAATACGACTATTTACTTCACTCTGTGTTTTGACTGAGACCTTCAGCTGTCCATTTTATTTTATTTATTTGTTTATGTAATTGTAATACATAAATCTTATATTTCCACATAGTCTTTATCAGAAAATTCTTTATTTCTTATTTTGTATGTCCTGTTTCTTCTCCCTGCTCCTGGAAATTAATTAAAAAATGCAGGTGCCAAAAAGGACAGTTGTCCACACAGTCACTGGTATCAGAAAGTAGAATATTGCCTTTGTTAGATACCAGGAACTTTTCATCTAAAATGACACAAGAGCAATGAGGGGTATATAGTAAGATTTGTGTAAGAAAAGTATTGGATATTTATAAAGATTTAAACAAAGCAAATCTGATAGGAAGTAAAGCTCACTTTTCCTGAGCTTTCAGATTGACTTGAAATAAAGCATATGATAGAAGACAAACTTACCAACAAAAATGAAGAACACAGAACTGAGATACATTTACAAATGAAATCCTGAAGAAATTTGTCTGTACTAACAGTGTAAATTCCTTCATTCAGCCATTAAAAAAAAAAAAAAAATCTCCCTGCAGTATTTAACTAGTTATAACTAGATAGTAATTAATAAGCTTAGTTGTACTACATTACCAGTCATGTAGATAGCAGAGGTTGAATCAAATTTGGTAATCATGCTGTTACATTTTCAAGATAACTCCACATTTTAAATAATGAATAGAGCTACAGTCACCCAATCTTAATATATAGAAATCTTGAAAGGAAGATGATGAAACTGTCAAGCATCAAAAAAAGATAGAAGTGTTTTACAGAAAGCACAGATAAACTATGGAACCTGTTGCTAGAGTGTCTTTTGGAGATTAGCAGTTCTATGTATGTTAAAATGGTGGATCCTAGAAGACTTCTTTACTTACTGCACAATCATCCCCACACACCCACTGCTGATTTATAATGTGCTAGAAGCTCAGATGTTTGCCTAATAAAGGATTGTCAGTACCCTACTTCTAGTGTTCCCCAAAAGCATTGTCTACAAGATAATACACCTTTGTTCTTTGAAACTGCCCTGTAGTTCTTAAATATGAACAAGGACTCTCCACCACCTACAAAAGCATCATATTGTGAAGACGATTAAGATTATGGTAGCAAGATAATGCAGAGGTGATCCAGATGGGCCCATAGTCACATATAGAAATCATAGTGCCAAATTTACTTTAAAAGTCACCAGAATCAAGAAAGGACAGACAGATGTGAGTGCTCTTGCAGTAAATAAAAATTGTTGTGCCTTCTCTCCTGTCAAACCTGGCTGCCGAATTCTTATTACACATTACAATTACTTCTGAGATGGAATACAGACTTCATGCATTCTATTTATTTCACTTCATTTGCATGTTAAATACATAACATTTGCATTTCTACTAAAGCACTGACACAAACTTGTAGCTCAAAAGATGTACTTTGATTGGAACTAGTAATTATAATATGTAGGAGAACTAAGATAAATTCTCAACGTACACTGAGAATTTTGTACAAGGGAGCCAGTGCTGCTTCACTGAATCATCTCTAAAAAGCACCGTAGAGAAGTGAAAATGAATAGGAAAGCGATCGAACAGCCAAAGAGAAACACCGAGAGAGCAGAAATAAAATTCTAAAAGAAAAGGAAAGGCTCCGAAAAACGGGACTGGCTGAAAGAATCTGTAAAGAAGAGCTTCAGCTTCAAGAAGCCACCTAGCTGACAGCAATTGGACATATAATCTCTAATAACTATTGACATATAAGAAATCAATACAGTTTTGAAATGTAATTACCAAGCAATTTACAAGAAAAAACTTTCCAAGATAGGAAATCTATCATTCAGATAGCATTCTAGTATGCATGAACTTTAAAATATTCTCATTTTGAAAGCATGCTTCAAAATACATAATGAAACCATAAGATAATCTTAAAATATATTTTACAATTAAACTAATTATGCTCATGAATGTGAGAGAAGAAAATAAAGCAGTTTCTTCTCCTAGGCTATTCTTCTCCACACAAGTGTTCTGACCAAATGAATGTCATATGTCAGAATTAACAAGAGGTTTCTACTGATAATCTGTGCTACACAAAAAATACTACAAACCTCAAGAGCTCAAGGAACTCTCTGTCTGCAGTCCCACAACTTTCAACTACCTCTTAGCAGAATTTCTATTTCATTCATTAGGTAAATGTCATGTAATCTATATAGTAAAGTTAAGGCAGCAGAATTGGTTAACCTGAAAGTTTTGATTTAAAAAAAAAAAAGGTGCCTTGGAAATTTCCCAAAACACCATTATATTTCATATCAAACAGAGCACAGGTATTAAATGCCAGCTATTTAAATTGCTCTGTGCTGTCATTTCACTGGCTGCTGCACTTGCTACAGCAATGTTTAAAGCTTTGTGGAGAACAGTGCTTTCCAGAACAAGCTCCTCTTAAGCTAAACGTGCTGCCGCAGTTATGGATCACCTTAGCATAAAGTGTGAAAGTAGAAGTTCTAACATGACTTACATAGCAATAAAAATATTTGCTAGTAACCAAGAATGTGATACTCCTTGGCAGATGCCTTTTCAGTGCATCTATATAGGCAGAAGAGGCCAGAAAAGTTGGCTGTATTTTAACTTGCATGCTTTATGTACTTCAGAAAGAAATTGCAGTGCCTGCTCCTATAACTCATTCCATCACAAATATTTATGTATACCATACAAAATTATAATACATCATTCCATGAAGAAACCCAAGCCTTTGTATTTCAGCTGTCACTAGTTAAGACACTGGGAAAACTAAAACAACAAAAAGGCAAGATAACAGGTCACAGAATAACAAAAAGGTCTGGACACATGCGGCACTGTAAGATTGAATACAGAAGAGGGATACTTTTATTTGTTGTTGTCCTTAATTTGCTTTTTGTGGTTTACTTTGTTTGGTTTTTTATTACAGTGCCTAAATTTTATTTTCATTCTCATAACTCATATTTATCTTAAAATACTGTATTTTATTTTAAATTCTATTTTGTGATTCGAAAAAACAAAGAGAGATAGAGAGAGAGAGAAAGAGAGAGAGAGAGACGTGCAATTTGTAAGATGACCTACCTGAGGATTTACACTTTAAACCTTCTAGCAAGGAACTTCTTATAAATATAAAACAGCTATAAACAACCATATTTTGATGCAGTTAAAAAAAAAAAAAAAAGCCAAAGGAAACAACTGCAAGGAAAATATTAATGCTTTCCAAAATCCTCTCAGATGTTGACTGAGTCCCTGAGTACGAACCATGTTCTTACTTTTCATAAATAAATGTCATTTCACTAAAGATCCTAAAGACACTTAAGGAATATCTCCTGCATTGTTATTTCCTGTAATATATATATTTCCTGTAAAATACACATATAAATATATACATTCCTGACAAAATAATTAATATGTACAAATTGCCTATTTCTCAAAAAAAAAAAAAAAATTGTGGGGAAATAACTTTTTTTAAAAAGCATGTCATCTCTTTTTAAAAAAAAAGCATGTCATCTCAAGCGGAACAATGATCAGTCAAGCTGTGTATTAGGGAAGTAAGATAATTCAGGTTAAGCTCAATTGCAAAATGTCATTTATTTATAATGAATTATTTGCTATTTATCTGAATATAATTGTTGGACAAGAAAAAAAATCACTTCTGAGTAACTGATAGCCTATTGGTTTGGGTACTTCTATGCAAAACAAAAAGCAACAGAGACCTGAATTTTTGTATCCTATACTTCTCACACCCATCTATCCTGATTTAGGTATGTTTTTCCATGTGGAAGAAAACATCAAAAGTTCCAAGAAGTTCAGAAATATCTATATTTTGTCCTGATGAAGAATAGAATTCACTGGAAATTATTTAAAACATTCCACCTAATTCTAAACATGATTCCCCACTCTTTTCTATCTGAACAAAAATGTTTGTCTCTGTAGTAGTTCCTTCGGACTACTGCATCTACAGGTGATGTTCAGTGTGGCATGAATAAATGAACCAAAATCTTGTTCTCAAGGCTAAGACAGTTAATCAATATTTTTTCTTTTACAAATAGAAACTTTTTAAATAGCCTACCAACAATCTTGCACAATACATATATATGAACATAGAAGACAAACATATACTACCCTGGGCCTGGAAAAGAAAAACCCATTAAGAGAATGTATTTGCATAAAATTATTGGAAAATAAAAGATGCTACAAATTTCAAAGGTGATACAGCACTAAATATTCCTAAAATTAATAGGAAATACTCATTTTACGTAGGTATGAATGTCTTAACCTAAACTGCAAAAAGTATTCCAGCAATGAAAGTGAGTTTGTAAACCTGTGGATGTGAAACAATAAATATTAGAAAGATTAGTATGCAGAAATATCATTGGAAGTTTAATTAAATAAATTCATATATCTTACTGCAGACTTTAGCTGAAGAAAATAAGTAATTTATCTGGACTCTCTGTTGGCAGTTTTTGCAGATTACATTTCTCCCTCTCTTTATTAATTTCCAGGAAATGATCATCTTCAAATTTAACAATAATTAACACTAGAATCAGAACTGGAAATAAATTCAAGAAATCAGTTATTTCAACCCTTCCGGTGTATTATGTATCTGTTATCTTTAGTTACATGACTAGGCTATACTAAAATATCTTCAGTAAACCTTCTAGATCATCTTCATACCATTACTGATATTTGTTGTCCATAGGATGGTTTAAATGTCATGTTTGTTTTTCTGCAGTTCTGTTATGTATACGACTATATCCTCCACAATACAATTGAGGCCACAACCTCTCTCTTTTCTTCCTGTACAAATACATCCTAAATCTCTTAGTCTCCTTTACATCCTAAACAAGCATATCTACTTTACATATCTACTCTAGTCATGAAAGTTACTTTACAACATCCCTTATAATTTTGGTCATGCATTAAGATTCCTAAATTTTCTTGTTTTTTTCCTGTATTATCTTGAAGCTATATCTTGTACACAGACACTTAAATCTGAAATCATTTTTCTCCTACCCCTCTTTTAATTCATGGTGTGAAGAATCTGATACCTTTTAGGATCTTTTTCTGATGGTTTCACATTGGTCTTTGTTTTTCTTTACTCTCTTGTCAGTCTTGGGAGAAAATATAATTTTCTTACACTTTTTAATGAGACATACTCTAATCTTTATCTGAATCTCACAACATATCATTGCAAGGCTGAGTTATCAGAGTAGCCTAGTGAACCCATCTCTGTGGGATGCATCCCTCACTACTGCAAAATTAATACAACTTGCACAAATATATTTTTTGCTAACACTTCTTATAAGTCTATTTACCAAGAGAATTCATCTTAAAACAAAATAATGTTTATTCAGACAAAGTTTGACAGAGCAACACAGGAGTTTTGCTTTAAGTGCTAAATTCGAGCTTCCAAATGAAAGGGTTGGATGAAAATCCAGCTGTGCCCCTCAGATCAACTAAATGCTTCTGTAGTCATTAAGTGAGATTGATGAGAACCTCCTTGACAGATCCTCCTTGATTTGGACAACTGGAGTTAGCAGGACTCATACGCAGATTATTCTTACAGCATTAAATAAATATAAGCCTTTGTTTTATAAATACAGTCTTATGCTTTATGAGGTGGTTTATCGTGTTTTTGTTTGTTTTTCTTAAAATTTGATCTTTTTAAAAATGTTTTTCCCCTTTCCAGTTCGGTAAATATATATATATTTTTGTTACTACTTTTCATGTGTTTTGGACCCACAAGGACATCCAAAAATTTTATTATGTTAAACTTGAATTACATTTACATCATTAGTTGTACTTTCAGGCTAGAAGTTCCTTTTACACTCAAGATCACTATCTAGCATTTCTGGCCAAATTTCCTTTTGAAACAAAATGAAAGTAGTAGAACTGCCACTACACTGTCTTCCTATCACTCATATGATGCACTCATATGCATTACTATTGAAGACCCGGAGTGGCATTTTCCTTGAGCTCCCAGTCAACTTCAAAACATATGCAAAGTCATTTCAGTCATGGAAGTTAGTCATCAAGACTTTTATCAAGACTTGTACCTTTGTGAAAAGTAATACAGAATAACATACTTAGCATTTTTATCAGAAAAAAAGCAATGCATCTTATTTGCCTTAAGTTGAAATTAGTGAGTTTAATGTTATCTTAGGGGAAAGCAAAGTTGATTAGATCTTCAGAACAAGCACTGGAGCTGTATGCCTTTTAAAACCTCACCTGACATGAGGTCATATTCTATAGGCATGCTAAACCACAGTCAAGTTAATGCAGTTGATGCTTACTTGATTTTCTAAGAAAGGAGTCAAATAGTATTTTTTCTAATTTTAGATAAACTTCTGAGACCAAATGTTTCTGCATTGGAAGCCACACTTTATCCTGCCCACATTACAAGCTGTATGGTGGAGTTTGAACAATTAGAAAATGCTTGGAGAATGTTTGAACTGGCGAACTGTCAAACAATGACTAAATAAAAGTTCAATCATCTCAAGTTTTCCAGAATAAAAACTGAAGGGCATTGCAACGATGTTCCAGAAGTATAAATACTAGAAGAGAACATCTGAAACAAGAGACTTGTACATCTAGTACAAAAAGGGGTAAAGAAGGCTAGCTAGTACCCAATGGGCTAGCAAAGAAGTGAAAAAAAAGTAGTGTGTTTTTAAAGAACAAAGAGAGTAAACAGCACTTGAAAAATGTCTCTGGGAGTGTGGTAGATTCTCCAGGATACATACACTCTAAATCAGGTTTGGATGACTTCTGAAGATACGAGTCCAGTTTGTGCCAAGACATTTTCAGCTTGATGCAGGAGCTGTTGGAAGTCACCCTGCAGCATGCATTATGTAGCAGGCCAGGCTTTAAAAACTTCTGAGGAAATATTTGGGCCAAACTAGCTGCTTCTGCGCAGTGATTTTTTTTCCTAAAAGTCAGTTGAGCAGTATTGATTTACACCAGCTCTGATCTTGCCCTTGGAATATAATTTACTACTGCCATTATGCAGTAACACCCAGTCCACATCTTTTTTTCCATGCTGTAATAAGAGCAGCTGTCTTCACAACACGGGGTCTAATCCAATTAAACTCCATGGGAAAACTTCTGCTTGGTGCAGGCACACAATTAGATGGTAACAAATTGGCCACAAATAAATTCAGACTGGAAATTAAACTATTCCATCTGACATTGTTTTTTGAACTGTTGGATAAAATGGTGGAACAGTCTTCCCAACAGATTAACAAGTTAAGGAACATGTTAAAATTTAGTCTGAAAATAAGTAATATTTTCTTAGTACTTTCCCTTCTCCAGTAACTTGTGGCTCAATGTCAACACTCCCCTGAGTCAAAAAGGAGTGGGACTTGGTGAAGGATGCTTGATGCTGTGGTATCACTAGCAGGATTTGAAATGAACTTGTAATTTTTTTGCTTCATAACACCTTTATTTTTTATTAATCCGTCTTATGGGGTTTGTAGGTGTCAGAAATGTGCAGAATCTCCAACGTGTGGATTTGCTATGGTTTGTGATTTTTTTGTAACTTTTTTGAGGCCTGGGAAATGACTGTAATCCAAGGCAGAAAACAGAGTGGGTAATCCTAGTTACAAAAATAAGATGAGCTGGAGTCCTGCTCACTTTCTTGGGGTTAAAATAAATAACAAATTTTAAGTCATCAAAAATGAGTTTTCTATGTCAGGCAGGTACTCTTTGAGATAGTTTTCCTTTTCTTTCATAGTTCATTTTTATAGATTATCTGCATTTTGTTTAACTACATCATCTCATGGGTGAGACTTTGTTAGAAATGTTTGACCTTACCTTCTATCTTCACCTGGTACAATATGGTCAGGCTTTCTTTCTTTAGTAGATATTCTGAATTATACCATTGACTTTTCTGAACCAGATGCCCACTGTGGAGTTGCCTCCACGTATGGTACAACTGAGAAAATGAAAGTGAGGCCATTTCGTCTTCTCTTTCTATTAAATTTTCTGCTACTGAAAGCGGAGTATTTTATTTCTGTCTTTTATTTCCATCCTTAAGCATTCTGGAATACCTTTGAAACAAAAAGAGCGCAGTCATGTTTAGCCTGTGAAAAAGGAGGGCAGACAAAACAGTGGGAGGCATTTTGATCCCAGGTAACATGAAGGAATTGTTTTATTTGATTTGCTTATTATTCTACCACCTCAAATGTTAGTGCTATTCCTGTGTCATGCACAAACAGGAGCTGAAATGCCATAAAAGAAGAACTTGTACTTTCCCACAGATAGCTCTTTGGGTAGAAAAGCAAAAAGCTTTATGATAAAAGCAAGATACAAGAGATAGACTACATCTGACTAAATATAGATATTTACAAATTACAATAAAATACATGCTGAATGTACATCAGAGCAATACTGGCATGAAAGTGTCCTTCCACTACTGAAGGAGTTTGGGATGATTAAGTCAGATCTAAACATTAGTAACTGCAAACATTGACAGTTAGATTAGTTAAATCTAATCCTGAATTCCACTGCTGACCATGTCAGGAGACATCAATATAATACAATACAGTATGTTTAATTCTCCTGCACCTCTTTTTATCCAATTTATACAGTCTGATGTTGACAATAAGTAGTAAAACTGGCTTATCTGGCCAAGGAGAAATTTTGGGAGAATCTCCAATATGTACACAGGTATTTCACCAAAACTCTTCACCTCTTGCCTTGCCTTAAGAATCATGACCCAAGGAATAATAATATGGAAGAAGCACAATTCTTTTCTCAGGAAATATCAGTCACTTGAGGGAAAATCAGACAACTAAAGGTAGAGCAGCATCAAGTTCCCAAGATGAAATTTTATACCAGTAAATAACACCAGGAAACAGCTTGTCTAAATTTCTCTTACTATCTTGCCAGGCATGAACAGTGCACACTAAGAACAACTTAAATTCTGAGATATTACCCATTTGCCATAGAAATCTTCAAGTGCATATGCCTGAATGGTAGATGTAACAAACTCTGTGAATATATTTATTAATAATATAGAAAGATACCCCACTGGATAATTTTTAAATATTTCTCCTATAGAAATTTGCTGGACTAGAAGTAACGTAGTAGTTATAGAAAAGACGTAAGTAAAAATGATTTCTTTCTGTTTCATCTTTTTACACAAGAAGAGTTTATACAAAATCGGGCCCTATTTTTACCCATTATGTATAATTTTATTCCTATTTTTCACATAAAAGAATATTGTAGACATATATGCACATCTTGGTGAAATCATTTCTCAAATATCTGTGTTATCAGTGCTACAGCTACTACTCTTCCAAGGGCTTTCCATTCATTATATAGTAGAAAAGTGTGTTTGAATTTTTTTTCCATGGTTTGATTTCATATTGCAAGGGTTTATTCAGCAAAGCATTTAGGCCTGTGTTCAATTTAGAACAATTGAGTAGTCATAACATAACCTGAAAATCAGGCACCTGTCCACTAATTCAGTGAGAATTAGCAGTATGTATAAATGTTTATCTGAATCAAGCTTAAATTTGAGGATACTCACCCCAGTAATGAAAATTCAATGGCAACCTCAGTGATGACAGTGGTGTATAAATTATATATATTGATTCTGATCAGGACTTCATGCAGCTATTATTTTTTTAATGTATTTCCCAAGTTGAGTTTATAAGAGTACACTAACAAAAAATTAACATTAGAACAGACTATTAGAATAACACAATATGAAAATATTCTTCTAGTTTTAGACATTTCCTTCTAATTCTCAGTTCACAGCCATTTCTGGGCAAACTGAAAACCAGTACAAATGCTAAAAATAATCAAAAGCCAAGAGTTTACTTCTTGCACTAAAATAAACAAGAGGATAATTCAACAATTATAGTTTATAACGTAGAATTTAAAAGTAAAAAAGTAATTGAGCATACTGACCTCAGAAGTAATCTGCACTCAGAAAAAAATTGATGGCTTGTGCATTTTTAGAAAGTGTATCTGAATTGTTAGGGACACTTTCACTGAAATAAATAGAAAGTTCTGCCTGCGTGGGAATAATGTAAAGAGTTACTGTAAGTTTTACTTCAGTGGAATAACAAGATGCTACAAAATCTGTCATAAGCTCAGATCAGCACAGGAATGTCTATTCCCTTCTTTGAGGACCACGTTCCTAAAGGGCACAGTTATGTAACATAGAAAAGGAAAGAATGATAGTGCTGGCTACCACATCTGTTAGTTCAATTTCCATTTTTTTATGCATGGATAATGGAAGAGGTGAGTGATATATCATCAGAGAATTGGAGCACAAGTAGTGCCCAACACCATATAAAATACCACATCCTTTCTATTCACAGTTAATGGTGTACAGATTTGGTGCATCTCCCCTCTTGAGAATCTGCTGCAATTTTATGGTCTTGAGCCCGTGTTGGCCAAAATGATAGTAATTATACACAAAATATGGAAAGGTTAAGAGAGGCACTGAAAGATGAAGAGAAAAAGGACAAATTAATGAGACTGTAGAAGTGCAAGAGGAAGAAAATGTTTGGAATATGTGATCAAACCTCAAAATAATTAGAAAAGCAATCCTAAAGATATAATCTACCATTTGGCTCTCTGTTGAATGCAAACTTTTTTAAATTATATACCTGGAGAAAATAATTATATCCATACATTGCAGCTTCTTTCTATTACTGTAATGTAAATTCCAGATTAATATTTTTAACAAACTCTATTGAGGTAAAATGCAGATAATGTAGCCTATTCTGAGAAATATCATTTCAGCATGTCTTGTGCAGCAATTGACAACCAAAAGCTCAGAGCTTATCCAGTCTCTGCACACTGGTGACTTAAAGGCAGTTTCTATCCTGCGCCCATACTTTTTGTTCACTTACGTGTCAGCTCCAACATAAAATATTTCCAAAGTCTAAGAACGTTCACAACATTTGGGAAATCTAGGTAAGTGTGACCAGTTCTGAGTGACCAAAATTGGAACCTTGTTTTCACGTTTGCACCTCTATAACTGCAGTCTGTCCATCAAAACTATCCATCACCTAGTATAAATGACTATTCTTTAGATTCACCACTCTGATCAAGCTAGTCCTCTTTTACAGCTTGTTCTTGGAGGAGCATCACTATAACCCTTTTCTGTAGAAATGCAAGTGTATCAAAGGTTAACACGATAACTTAAAATATTGCAATAACTATTTCAAGGTGATGAAAATATACATGGGTAACTGGGGAGAAAAAATATGTGCTATCAATTCCATTGCTTTGGGTATCAGACACAGGGAATCAAAAAAGCATAGAATCATAAAGGTTGGAAAAGGTCTTTAAGATCGCCTAGTCCAACTGTCTACCTACCACTGTTTCCCACTAAACCGTGTCCCTAAGTACCATGTCTACATGTTTCTTGAACACTGTTAAAGATGATGACACCACCATATCTCTGGGCAGCCTGTTCCAGTGCCAGACCACTCCTGAGCTTTTAGAATTTTTTCCTAATATCCAATCTGAACCTCCCTTGGTACCATGAGGTCATTCCCTTTTGTCCTATCACTGTTACCTGGGAAAAGAGGCCAATCCCTACCTCTCTATAACCTTCTTTCAAGTAGTTGTACGGTGCTTTAGGATCTCCTCTGAGCCTCCACTTCTCCAGACTAAACAACCCCAGTTCCCTCAGCCACTCCCCATAAGACTTGTGTTCCAGTCCCACCATCTTTGTTGCCCTTCACTAGACATGCTTGTCATGGTTTCGTGATTTTTGGTTTTCGGTATTCCACATCATAAGATCATGTAGTGCACTAGGATTTAAAGTGTTAATGCTCCAATTCTTGGTAACAAGCTTTTCAGGTTTGGTATAGCTAGGAAAGCACTCTCCAACAACCCTCTGCAAGACAGTATCCCATGACTTTGGTGACATATAGGGACATGCTACTTTAACTCCCCGTGCATTACATGACCTTATGATGTGGAATACTAAAACCCAAAACTCAAAACCATGACAATGCTCCAGGGCCTCAGTGTAATTATTTAACAGTTTTCTACTTCGCTTAAGAAGAAAAAATCACTAAAACATGAAATGTGTTTATAGATGTATGTTGTTTACATTTCTAATAAGTAAAACTGAATTAAACTTAATAATCAAAATATGATTACTTCTCCCTCCCTTCTCTGACAGCATTATCCAGTATGATCAATTAGTGGGAATACATAGGCAACTTTCAAGTGAGTAGAGAATGAGCTCTTAGAAAAGATATAGATGTATAGCATTATGATTTCTGTTGTATGTTCTAGGATAAAGCTGTTTATCTAGTATTTTGCCATATCATTATTACTAACAGTAATAGCAGATAATAGATGATGTTCTGTGAACCGTATACTACAAACAGGTAACATGAAAATTCCTAGAACTGCAGTAGTGGTGGCACAGCCTACTGGTGGTATGTCAAGGTCTGAAAACACTGAACTGCTGTGCCACCTTCCTATGAGGCTCTGGATTAACAATGTGGGTAGACGAAACATTCATTTTTCTATTCTTCAAATCGAAAGTAACACATTTTCAACGTTTTTTGTTATGCCTCTGGACTGCTGAAATGTTCTGGTCAGAGAAAATAAATCAGAAGTAAAAGGACAGCATTTTTTATCTCAACAATTTAAGAATTGACAAGATGTCACTCTAGCATGTGGTTAAAAGATCTATTACAGTAAGACTAGCTTGATTCTTTAAAGAAATATAGGAAAGAAGAACCATTTTTCTAAAGTCAATGAATCTAAGATTAGTTAGTAAATTTAGAATCAGAACTTTGGTTGTTTGTGCTGTAGCTGTAATTTACTTTTCATAAAACTACATGGGAACTGCTTTAAAAAAATCAAACTTCAAAAAAACCCTATTGGTCGTTATGCATCCTGCCTCAGCCACACACAATAGCAAATACTTACAATGAGAATAGCTCCACTGGAGCAATGCTAATACATTTGCCACAGCTCCCACTCTGTCATTATGCACAGGAGCCTGTGCTTATCCCTTTTTAAATTGGAGACTCTTTTAACCAGGAATCCCCAGGATGAAACTGAACCATTTTCCTCACGGCAAAACAAATCCTTCTCTGGTGAATTTTGTTATTGTTTATTGTTACAGTGTTTTATCAGCACTAAACTGTATGAAAGCTTCAATTAGTTCTTGATGAATGATCCCATAAAATCATGTAGTTTCATTTCCCCTGCCACCAGATATTTCACTGAGTGTTATTAAATAAAATATAATTGGGACGGGAGTCAGGAAACTTAGAGTCTTCTTATTTTCCTTTTGGGCTTACACATTAGAGTCTGTCTCAAATATTTCATTTTTTAAAGGTGATGGCTCTTTGTTCTAAACTGAGAAATGCTATGCAGCTCACAACTGTTGTTTAAGACTGCTGCACTATAAGCAGTTAACACAGGACTAGAAAAATACAGGTATCACAGCCATTTTCTGCACCATTCTCCTCTGCTTTTTTAAATTTTAGAGTAGAAAGACTACAAAAAACTCTTCCCAGGTCTGATGAGCAACTAGATCAAGTTTTGCTCCGGTATAACACCTCTCCACATAATGCAAATACAGTAAGAAAGAATATAGCTCTTTCCTAATATATATTTAAATTCTGTTTTCTTATGACCAATTTACCATATTTTGGAATAGAGAGTTTTCCTGCAGAGAACAAGGTGTTTTCAGAAAGAATTTTAAACACAAAATTGTAGAATCATAGAACCCTCAAGACTGGAAAAGACCTCCAAGATCCAGTACAACCATTCATCTACCACAAATATTTCCCCACTAAGCCATTCCCTTAATACTGCATATAAGCATCCTTCCTTAAAAGGAGCAAGTTATACACACCACTGCTAATTTTGTCTTTTTTGGTACATTTCACAACTGAAAACAGATTTCACAGAGCAGAAGCAATAGTTACATCTGCGATTGTTTACACATTTCTCATATCTGGAAATATCTGTGGGGCCCTGCCTCAATTAGGCTTGGTGAGAGCTTCGTAGCAATAGAAAACTTGCTCTGAACATACTTCTTTCTTTTACCAAATTCTCTCACTTGGGCTAAACACTTGTAAAAAAAGTTAATAAATGATCATCACATCGTGATGGAAGGATTAACTGCAAGATCTCATAATGCAAGGAGATTCCTCCCACTGTTTAAAGACTCATTGCAGCCTGCCCTGAGCTAGCAAAGTATTTTTCGACTTGTTTATTTACTTCTTTTCCTCACATGATTTTTAGTGCATTTACCCAATGGTGCTGCTGGATATATATTTTACTACAACTATCAGAGCTTCACAGTGAAATACAGTTAGTCTGCTGAATGGGATAAATGTGTTTATTGGTATCAGACCAAAACATCACCTACCTAATACATCTGAGTAACTCCCAAACAGAAGATACTATTTTCAGTAAGAAAAAGATGACAAATATAAGAGTATTCTATCATCAAAAATGTGTACAGATATTTATCATTTGCTGCTAAAGATTTCTTCCCTTCAGATGGCAGAAGATGAGTCTACTATCAGGCATCTTATTCTTGGCATACGTTTTGGATCAGTTTAGAAAGAGGAAATCAAACCATCAAACATTACTGAAAGTAAATATGAAAGGTTCAGGTTTTAGAGTTCCATTAGAAATCATAAATCATACCGCATTGTGAAAGAAAAACAGATAATAAATATATGAATAGAGCATTCTATTTTTTTTCTACTAGAGGTAAATTATTCCTATCCTTTCTTTATCCAGACAGAAATTTTACTAATAAACTCAGCGTTCAGAGTGTTCACAACTCCTGGGGATAAGGAAGAGTTCTTTCTTTCATGGTTACATCACTGACTGATATGGCACAAGCCTGCAAGAAAAAGAAAAAAAAAAAAAAACCTCTGAATTTGGAACTCATAACTGACTTCAGGTATTTGGCTATGATTGAGTCACCTTCTGCCAGGCCAATCATTCTCCATTTCAACAAAACTAGGCTCTTCTTCCCAATCACTCACAAAAAAATTCAGTCTTTCTTGAAGGATAAATGCATTCTGCATTTATGTACAGAATGGTAATTGAAGCTCTTCTGGGTAGCCCATGCCACCTCAGCCTCACTTCTTTCCCAGCCAATGTGCAACAGACCTGGGCATTCTTGGCATGCCCTGATGATGAGTCTACCAATTGATAATAAACTTAATCTACATTAGTTATTCCTACCTAACAAAATGCTAGAATGCAAGGAGGTGGGTAGGAAGTAGAAACCACTTGAATATTTATTAGAAAGAATTGCTTTGGAAAGAACATACCGGCAATGGTAAAAAAGAGACAAGTGTACTTCCTGACAGACTATTCGGATGCCCAGTTAACCAGCATATAAGTGCATAACTGTGCTCAGAAAATATTTCCTCACAACTCTTGAAGAATACTTCAAGTTCCAGAGATCAAAAGAGCTACACAAGCCAAGTGTTATTCGTGTATTACATTGAAAGCAGTTATAAATAAAAGAAGAAAAAAGAAAATAGTGAAATCAAATTGTTTTCCTCTGTCATTCTTTTCTTTGTATCAATATTTGTTTTAAAAAGTAAAAGAGTTCTACCAGGCTCTGGTTAAATAAGACCCTTTCTGTAATTATAAATGTACACATGTAAGAGTCCTTTTAAAAGAAAATAATAGCCTACTGGGTATTAGGGCTTGTTCTCTTACAAATTTTCACAGTGCTCTGGGAGTTAGTCCTTTGAGAATTCATAGTGCTGGTGGGCTCCCACTTTAAAGAACTTCACATTGCTGAGGGTGGTGTTTCCCCTTTGAAGACTGTTACATTTTTTAACAGATCCTCCTTTGAAGATATTCATATCTGTGGGGTTCTCCAAAAGAGTCGGGGGAAAAGTCCCCTGTTGATGCTATTTACCAGGTTAGAATTTCAAACCTGGGAAAAATAGCTGATTCCTGGGAGGAGGATGCTCTTTTTGAAGCAGTTCAGATGGTTTCAGCAGGCTTAGCTTCTGAAGTTCTCATTGCTAGAAGGTGTCTGGCTTTAAAACTTTATATCATACACAATGTCACAGTGTTACTATGAGAAAGTAGCAGTATTTTCTTTAAGGAAATATGAACCACTCTGTTGTGAAAGCCTTTTTAAAGATACATAACTTGTTTGTGTGTATAAGAAATGCATAAATTCTGCTAAGTGTAAAGATTGATCTATCTCTGTTTCAAAAACCTCAGGAAAAAAAAAAGACTCTTAACGTGCAAACTCACTGCTACATAACACTTTAATAAACTGAAAAAAGTTCTACCATTTTAAATAAGCTATGCTGACATGTGGCTGATTCTTATTTTGAGTTTAGACGATCTAAATAATCCGCTGGTGAAAGCAACATGTAAAGATTAACAGTGTTAGGATGCTCGTAAGAGGCACTTCTTTTCTTTTTCCTTAGGAAAAAAATTTAAAATATACTATAACAAGAAAGGGATGACAGAAGGTAATGGAATTGTGAGGAGGCAGGTTATGAAGTTTCTAAATGGAGGAAAGGAATATTTTTCTAAAACTTTTCCTAAAAATCTATGTGATGTAAAATAGTTTTATAAAACATCAGAATAATGCTTTCTCTGGTGTGGTATTTCTAACAAGAATCTTGAAAGTTATCCCCATTTATCCAGCTAAAATAAGAACTAGTGAAACTAGTTTACGTATTTGTTTCAAATTACTGCACTTGCTAATACAAATAGTTTACTGACATACTGTACATGAAGGCTGACATAAGTGGAGACAATATTTCTATCGAGATCCATAATATGTTGGAGAAAAGAATCATACCATAGAATCATAGAATGGTTTGGGTTGAAGAAGACCATAATGATTATCTAATTTCAGCCCCCTTCCATGGGCAGAGTCGTCAACCAGCAGACAGGCTGCCCAGAGCCACATCCAGACTGGCCTTGAATGCTTCCAGGGATGGAGCATCCACAGCCTGTTTGGGCAACAGGTTCCACCCTCTGCATGGAAACCTTCCTCCTAATATTTAACCCAAATCGCCCTTGTTGTAGTTTAAAACCATTCCCTTTTGTTCTATCACTATCCACCCATTCAAAAGCATTCAGAAGATCACTTCTGATAGCTTCTTTTAGGAGACAAATAATGTGTTTCTGGATTTCCTGTCCTCTCTCTCAAGTAGATTCCAGAGAGAAAATCTGGGGACAACAGAGCAGAGGAGTGGCGATTCTCAGAGGTGTGATCATTGAAAAAGAACAAAGCAGCTGGTAAGGTCTTGTCTGAATACACTACAGAGCAAAGTGCATAATGAAGAACAATGTTAATTCTTTGAGAATATTAATCCATTTCAAGGAGTTTATTACTATGAAAGGAAATTTAAGCAGATTTCACCATTGTCTATAACTGGCAGTAGGATTGTTTTTGTAGGAATCATGGACTTGCTGAGGCTGGCAGGACCTTCTGGATCCACCTGGCCCAACAAGAGACACCAGAGCAGGGTGCCACCGCCTCTGGGCAACCTGTGCCAGTGCTCCATTTCAGCACAGCACAGAAATGCTGTCTGATTTTCGGAGAAAGCTTCCTGTGCTCCAGTTTGTGCTCATTTCCTCATGTCCTGGCACAGGGCACCACTGAAAAGAGCCTGGTTCCATCTTTGAATCCTTCTTTCAGGTATTTATAGACAAGGACCAGATCCCCCCCTCAGTCTTCTTCAATCAGAATAATCCCTGCACTCTCAGCCTCTCATCGTGTTTTGCTGTGAATGCTCCACTCATTAGATCCCGTGTTATGGAGGTAAAAGCATAAAAGCATGAAAGTCCATGTACACACATACAAAAATTACACTTAAGGAGACTGACTCCTTTGTATTTTATTTTACCTATCCGAATATGTAGACGTATGAGTCTACTACAACTCTACTGGGATATTTAGGATTATAGAAGATAGAAAGCAAGGGCATTGAAATAAAAAAGAACTGAGAAAAGAATTGAAAATGGTTACCGCATTAACCTTGTATGTTTGTCTTAGTTGTAAAAGGTTCCAAGCAAACAACATCAGATGGTGAACACACACAGAAAAAAAAAAAAAAAAAAAAAATTCAGCATATGTATCAGTATATACTGATTAATGGATGCTATAGATATCTTACCACTCTGTCTGCTTGGTTAGCTTTGTTTCAAATCTGATACAGATCTCATACTGCACAGCCGATCTTGAAATAGTCCGTGTTCCTTTAAATTCAGGCAATGCATCACTTTCTATTACCATGTGTCACATCAGTCTATGACTGTAAAGGATGAGTTATGTGGACATGAACCAGCATGAGGCCTCAGTTCAGACAAATCTGAGATTTCATGAGAAAGCCAAATGTTCAGATAGACAAACTGTTTTGGTTTTTTTTTTTTAATTAAAGAACATGTTTTTTATGTGCAAAAATCTAGAAATTATTAGCTGCCTCAAATGTTACAGTCCACTATGGCTTTTTCTGAGAGACCTAAAACTGTTTTCTCATCTGCCATTGAAGTTACAGAGCATTCAATTTCCATTGGAAAAGAGAAGCCATTTACCCAGTCTTCTTTAGTTCCTACCTCGAGACTAGAAGCCAAAGATGGAGCTTTGTAGAATTACCTCCTTGGAGTGCAGAGCTTTATTACCATTTACTCTATCTATATCAACATCTCTTATTTTTTTCTAGAGATACAGAGATATTGAAGTGGATGTTCTGACAAGAAAGTTTACCAGAAAAGAAATTATTTGGGTCTGGTGAATCCATTTTGCTAAACCATAAATTCTGCCCAAACATCCTATCATCCATATAGCTCAAATGCTGGATTTAAGTTGCCACACATTAACCAAGTCGCCAGGAAGAGAAATGAAATACATGGGCCTTCCAGCAGGTAGGGAACAAAGAAATCCAACTCTGGAACTCCAACACTGATACAGCCAACAGGATATAGGCTCATAATGTAAGATCTAGAAGGACTTTTAAGTTCTGACCATCAATCACAGAAATTTCCTTCTGCTGTCATATTTAGCTACTGCATTTATTACTGCAGAAATGTAATTTTGAAAAAAAAGATGAGCACGATGAATCTGAAGTAGGCCAGTATCAACATCTTTGGTGGCCTTTAACTGCACTGCCAAGCTTTCTAGGGAGATTCTGCTGTTTAAAAGTATAACCTTTCTGTGAATCTCTATGTTAACATTTGAAAACTTAGGAAACATTTGAATATTCTCTGAAAGGCTTTCTCTCCTCACATACTAACACAATAAAAATTGGGACATCAATGATTCGAATATTTGTATTTAAAAATCTATAAATAACATTTTCAGGACTGTCACTTGGGGCTATTTTCTTTTTTTCTGGGGCTTTGCTTTATATCTATTTTACTCACTGCAGAGAGCTCATGGTTACTGTTTCACAGTAAATACCTCTGAGTGTATCTTTCAGCTATGCTGATTGTTATAATTCTGATAAATTATTTCATAACTTATTTACAAGCATACCTCATACTACTCCAGGGATAATGAGATATAGCAGACACCTTATCTAATGTCAAAGAAAGGCAGTGTTACTGGTTCAGTCGAGGCATATTGCTGGTTCCAGGTGAGTGATGCTTTGTGGCTAACTTTATGTTCTGAAAAAAAACTGCAGGGAACTGACAGCTAAATAGTCATATGGCAGCATTACGGTGCAAAAGGTACTTGGGTTTTTTTCTGAGACTTTTATCAGAAGCTGTTTTGATCCTGGGGGAGAAAAATTTAAAGAGAAATGCAAATATGTTCCTGAGAGGAAAAATATAATAAATTAAAAAAACCTGGATCCTTTGGAATAGAAACTGTAAATGAAATAGCAACCCTCAGTAGGATGCATATTCTGACCTGTTCATGTAAAATAGAATGAGGAAACTTGCAAACTCATTTCCTCTTGAGCCATGTCTTTCTTAACCAAGCAAATATAATGAAGTTGGGTGGCATTTAGCACTACCAAATACCCTACATGATCTGTCACCCAAATGAAGTCCGTTGCCTCCTAACATGAAAATAGAATCATGGCAAACCTACCTCACAGACCTGTCCTCTCTGGAGCATCACAGGAGCCCACTGTCAGTTTGGGTGTTTTGAACAAACCTCAACCTGAACAGGGTGACAATACCTTCACATGCATTTATCAGTTTTCATTACTTTGTATCACAATCTCCAATTCTATTTACATTAGTTTTTATCTTAGATGAAATAAGTCTTCATTGATGCATCTTAGCCACATTATTCAACACCCACCAGCTCACTGACAATTGCACATCAATACATTTTAGTTAAGCATCTGTCTTCTCATTTGCTTTCTTGTCAAATCTGCAATTTATGTCCACATAACTTTTCACTCTGTAGATGCTCTCTGCATGAAACAGGTAACGAATGCACAGAAAAATGCTACACTTGTTCTTCAGAGTGAATACAAAGTGCAAGTTCACGCTGTGAAGATTTGAAATGCTCTTTAGGGTTACACATAGGTGTGAAAACTGTTGTAATAATCTGTTGAAGCCATAGCCTTACCTAGATAATAATTAAATAATTTGGAGGAAAATAAAAAAAAATGTTGAAATGTATTCAGAAAATAGTCCTTCATATCAATTGAAAGAGAGTTTTAAAATAGAAATATAGAAAATAAAAATTAGTAAGTGCTTTATTCTCGAGCTTAATATTTAATCCCTAAAATATATTTCCTCTGCAATCTCCCACACCACTCCTCCACAACCCCCTTTCCAAAAGAAATCAGGTCTTTTCTCAAGTTTAAATTATATATATATATAAATATATTAAAATAAATATATATTAATAGATATATAAAAATTTTCTTTAGCAGCTGAAGAGCTTACTATCCAAATCCTGAACATTTTATAGAAAATAAAATGATATTTATTTTTAAGTGCATTCTACCTTCAACATGACTGCAACCTCATAACAAATCTATTGCGTTGTCCTGACACAGTTACTGCAAAGGTTTTTCCTGTGCTGTCCCAAGGGCCCAATTGATTTATCTGCCAGAAGCCTAAAGCCCCAAAATAAGATAGCTTTGAGTTTACAGAGGTCATTTTTCATTGTCTAAATAAAAATTTCTAAACAAAAATCTCTCATCCTGTTAACCGCAGGGTCCTTATCTCCCCAGAGGGTACAGAAACCTGAGAGAAGCCATTTCAATTCTTTTATGAAGAAAGATAAAAGCAAGTTTTCGATTAGAAAGCCAAGGAAAGCCTTCTTATTAAATGGTGGTAACAGTAACTAGTCAAAAAGGCAAAACCGTTCAAGGAAGGGGGAAAAAGGGAAATCATTATGCATGAAGCAAACGCTATACATGAGGCTGCCAAGGCAATCTGAGGCAGTGACATTCAGAAAGAGAAGGGAAGTTCACAAGCCTTTGTAACTAGTTCATTCCCATCTATTTAAAACAACAAAAAAAATGTTTTATCAGGCGTGTTTTCTTAATTGTGTGTCCATAGCTTTATCAACTAACATTAAATATGTGTTAGAGTAATTATATATTCAGGTCCACTTTCTCTTGATCTGTCATCATTCAAAGCACTTACACAGCACTGGCTGGGTTGTGAGATGGCATGTGATTCCAGACCCAGAATAATACATTCTGCAGTGCTAAGCTAAAAGTTAAAAGTGAAATTATTAGAAGTTGCTTCATATTCCAGTTATTATAAACTGAGATAAACAGACATTAAAACAGTGATGTGCTGGGAAATTATCCAGACCTCTGTAAGCAAAAGGTTTCTGCTGTTTGGAAAAATTCTCAGTGTATGACTATAAGACTGAAGCACCCTAGGAGTGTTTTCCTTTCTCCCCCCCTCTACAGCCCAAAATGGGAAATGGAACAGCATTTAGTATTCTGTTTTATGTTTCAGTATACCAGCTATAAGTATTTAACTTATTTTAAATGCCAAGTTAAAAACCCCACCATCCTTATGAGGAAAAATTCTAGGAAAGGATTTGAGAACAATTTCCCCTTGATTCAGAAATGTTTGACGCTCAAAATATAATGATTTCTTCTGCAGAAGGTTACGACTGTGAATGTTTAAGTGATATTCATGCAGAAGTTAGGAGGACATACTCCTGTTCCTCAAACACTACAAAAATCCATGTTTGGATTGTCACCAGTAAAAAATGCCATCTAATACCATCTGCAGTGATGACATATTGACAGCAGTTTTTCTTGGTCTCCTATGTCCTGAATACAAGTTAGAAAATATCCTGAAGTGGATTTCTCCTCTCCATCCCATTTTTTCCATGGACATCCCTGAGTATGATGCATTCTAAAAATAGGTGAGAATATCCTTGCCTATCCAGGATAGCATGGTGCTTCTATAACCCAAGAGTCCGGATTTCTCCATCCTTAAAACATTGTGCATGCTTCCAACATTGAATGGTATTTCTCTCTTTCTCTGTTCCTTTTTCCATGCATCTATGATAAGAATTCATTCTTTCTTGAGTTTATACTTTCAGCTACATTTGCGATAAAATAGGTTTACCCCATTCAAATCAAGAAGAAAATCTTATATCGCTAAAGGCAGAGGGTTTCTTTGACTTCAGTGAGGTCAGGATTTTACCTCTAACACACAGCTTTGTGATGTTAATAATTTCAGCAGGCATAGAATAATTTATGCAGCCATCTCCTTTACCTGTACTTTACTTTTATATGTTTCTATACTTGCAATAGAGATACAATCTCTAATTTTAAAAAAGCTATGAAAATTAGATTCCAACTAAACCACAGTTTGCTATGCTTACTTCATTACTTTTCATATTTAAATGTATCATCTCTGCAAAGAAGCATCCTGTTCAGCAGTGTCCTGATCCAACCTCTGGTGCAGCCAGTGGAGCACTCCTGGTCCCAGGAGTAGAACCAGGACATGTATGTTCAAAATATGCCTTTTTCTCTTGCACTCATCTAGTTGATTAACCACACATGACTGAGGGATGTATTACTATTTCAGCTAACGCAGTCACCTTCTTTTGGTGAGTACTATAACTCGATTTTATAGGGGAAAATACAATGGTTTGTACTTCGTGCAAAAATATAGTCTTTTTAAATTTTTTTAAAATTATTGCTATATAATCATAGAATGATAGAATCACCAAAATTGGAAAAGATCTACAAGGTCATCCAGTCCAACCATCCACCCACCACCAACAGTTCTCACTAAACCATATCCCTCTACACAAAATCCAAACGTTCCTTGAACATCCCCAGGGTCAGTGACTCCACCACCTCCCTGGGCAGCCCATTCCAGCGCCTCACCACTCTTTCATAAAAGTGGTATTTCCTAACGTCCAGCCTGAATCTCTCTTGGTGCAACTTGAGGTTATTCCCTCTAGTCCTATCACTAGTTACACAAGAGAAATGGCCGACTCCCATCTCACTACAACCTTGCTCCAGGTAGTTATAAGGATTGATAAGATCTCCCTGAGCCTCCTCTTCTCCAGGTTGCAAAAATATCTTTGAATGTATTACATACCTTTTAGATGTTTGAAATATAGAAAGTTAAAGTTGAGTTATTTAATATTGTTAAGGAGAATTTTTGTTTGTTTTAGTATTTGAGACTTCTTTGTATCAAAGAGAGAATTAAAGAGACTAAGATATTAATCACGTAGCAATCGTAAATTTCACTGTAGAAGTTCCCTTAGACTAGAATTTATTGCAAGACCTGATTTCTGGAAGCCAAAGACAAGCAAACAGACAATAAGATGCGCATCTTTAATAGCAAGGACAATGAGCCATCAGAATAAGTGCAAGCACTGCCAGAAGTTACATCAGAACTGGTTGGCTTTCTGAAAGTTATAGCCTTGTCTGTCTTGAATTACTGAACTTGAGACAGGGATTAAAACCAGGCTGTTCTATGTCTTGTTTTGAACAGGAGGACTGACAACAACTCCTCCTGGCCTTAAAAAAAAATCCTTGAATCCAGGAACACTTTTTTGTTGGAACACAATTGCTACAGCTGTTATGATTCACCCTCCTTGTTGCACTCTGGGACTCCCTACTAAGCACAAGAAAATAAGGTTTTAAGCCCAGAAGGATTTCTACAGTAATACAAGTTATTGATCCCTGTGTTGTTTGCAGTAGCAGCTTGTTTCTCTGTCCAAGTCCCTTTGAATCCCATTGTGCCCAGCAGGTTAATGCTGAGTAACAGCAAGTTGTTAGGACAACATGATGCATATTTTCCTATACATTGTTATACCATCCATTTGTATAAGACACAACAAGGCAGGTGTTGACTTAGATTCAGGCCAGTGTTAATGCTTTTTAAAACCTGGCTGAGAACCAAAACACCATTGATAACTTATGCTCTGTGTCATCTAATGTTAATTGAGCAAAATTTAAGATAAGCATGCTCCATCTTCAAGAGGACTCTTGATGGCCTTACAGAAGTTTAGTTGTAATGAGATGTAGGATCAGTATTATGCAATGACTTTTGTGTGGCTCAGCAGAGTTCCTGGCAAACTATGGATTATTTTGAATTTCAAAGTTCAGACATGTTAGACAAACACTTCCAGAGCACAGGCTGAATGCAAACATAAAGGATAGGACTGATGCTTGGTGAGATACACAGGCACATAATTCACTTATTAACACATGCAATAGATGTCTTGGTCCTGTACAAAGCTGAGCAAAGACCAACTTTCTAATTTTCATAGAAAACACTGCATTTTGTTCTTCTTTGCTTGGTCCTTTAAAAAGCTTGGTCATTCAAAAGATGATAAAAGAAATGATCCTGCTCACTTCTCCTCTCCGTTAGAAATATCCCTAGATTTTTTAGAGATCAAACAGATGCCAAGGAATAAAATTGCTCCTTACACCACATCTCATGTTACCCAATGGCAATGAGAGCATCACAAGACTATTAATTGGTTTTAAAAATCACTTGTGGGAGATTTTGCCTGATTTTTCTTTAGTTTAGGTATATTTAATTGTCTTATTATAGTAAAAATTTCCTGATTATCAGTAAATAAACTTATTTAGAGGTTTGCATCTTGCTCCAGAGCCTCTGCTGGTAAGGCCAACATAAAGCCTATTAAAGACTGCATTACCTCCAGATGGGCCAAGGCACTCTTGCAGAGTTTCAGTGTCTTAAAGAGCATTCCCCAACTTTTGCTTATCAGTTTTCCATATCTGTTTTCTGGCATTTCACTGAATTTCAGAAATAAATATTTTAAGAGAAAATCCATAAATGCATCAAACTAGGACTGTATGTGTTGAGTTATATGTGAGCTTACCTTCCTATTCAATCCACAAATGTAACTTTGTCATATTTTAGAAACATCTATAACAGGACTCACAAAGGTTCTTTTGAGTTACATTCTTTAAACAATCCAAAAGGAAAGAGAGGGGCAAAACATGTGTTAAATAAGGCTGAAATGTATTGTTCTCTGTTATACAGTGGTGCTGCACCTTTTTAATTACCTTTATTTTCTTAGGTGCTTGACCATCACTTCCTCACACGTCCAGGGTCAAACACTGGACTTGGGGTTAGGAAGGAGTTTCCTTTCTTTTCAGTTCAGCAGGAATCTGGAACCCTTTTCTGCACTAAGGGCAGGAGAGTGCAGCCAGGATGTCTGATCAAGTCTTTCCTAATAGATTTCCATTTGTTTCAAAGTCCTCAGGTGTTGGTAGCATCCTGATCTCATCTCACTGGAGGAAAAAGCAGCTCTTTCCCCGTGAAGAATTAACCTAACTGAAGTTATTGGGCTCTGCCTGATGTTATACTGGTGCACCTGATACAGACTGGGGTTTATAGGGTATCTATCAGAGTGGATAATTTCAATGCCCTTCAAAACTAAGAAACTTGTTTGTATTTTAAAATCACAGACATGTTATCAAACATCTGTTACACATCACAATATTTATTGTAATATACTTCATAATATGTTGCACCAATAGTGATAAAAATAGCTGTAATAATTACACAGATGAAAAAGACAGTGCAACTCACAAATATTAAGTATAACCAAAACATAAATTTATCAATCAGAGTTTTCATTTAAAATGTAAAACCCTACAAAAAAGAAAAATGCAGACAACACAGGACATTTGAATTGGATTTCCAATTGAGATCCAAACAAACTGAAGTTAGATATAAGGGTAATGTGTACCCAGGGACCAAAAAAAAAAAAAAAAAAAAAAAATTAATATTAATATCATTATATTAATTAATTTATATATATATAATTTATATAATAGATATATATGTATAAAAGGAAGCAAGAAAATAGCCTTTTTTTACACCCAGACAGGCCTGAGAATAATAATGTGCTAGTTTTTCAAATCCAAGTAGCTATTGAAAATTGTAATGATTTCAGTCTAAAAAGCAATGCTGGAAAGCCTCTTCAGAGATTGCAAGCTCCTACTGTGCAGAAACATTGTGTCACTGCACACCAGTGTAATGGAGACAGACAAAAGAAATACTTCAAGGAAAGATGTGGGGAAGCACTGGATGATGTATTTTCCCAGAAAACCTAGTTACAGTTTTACCAGTGACAGAAAAAAAGAGGAGGGGAAGCTGGAGGGGCAAATTTCTTGCCATAACCTGAAAATGCAATCTCAAAACTGATTACATTTAAAGCAGAGAGGCTTTGGGTGTCCTTTTCGTTCATCAGAAATAGTATGGCAATTTACTATGAGAAAGGGCCACAGTATGGTTCATGGTTTTCTGCACATTCTGTGCTAACTTACTGCTCAGGTCTGATCCCTCACACTTCCTTGCTGACCTTTTCATGCAAAAAGAAACGAGAAGCACTGCAAGGGCTGTGTTAATCATTCTTAAACTTCTGTGCTCGCAGCTTGTTTCACTCTGTATTTTTAATTTGATTAAAAAAAAAAAAAAAAGAAAAAAAGCCTATGTTGCTATTCAATCAAAAGGCACACCAATGGCAAAATTACTCATAGTACTTTAGTCTATATGGAGATTTAAATCTGGATTAAGCTGTTATTTAAGCTGTTGAATGTTGTATAAAACATCAATAATAATTACATTTTATTTACTTCCTAGGCTTGATCCTGTATAATATTTATGAAGTGCAAAAAAACCATTGTACTTTCAGGAAATTATGCTTTCCAGGATGTTATCTAGGTTTCAAAGAATCACAGAATTGTAGGGATGGAAGACACCTCAAGAGATTATTGAGTCCAACCCCCCTGCTAAAGCAGGTACCCTGCAATAAGTTGCACAGGTAGGCATCCAGACAGGTCTTGAATATATCCATAGGAGACTTCACAACCTCACTGAGCAGCTTATTCCAGAGCTCTGTCACTGTTACTGTAAAGTTCTTCTGCATGTTTGTAAGGAACTTCTTATGTTCGAGTCATAGGCTACAGCTCCTTGTCCTATTGCTACATACCACCGATGAGCCTGGCCTCATCCATTTGCCTCCCGTGTCCCTTTAGATATTTATAAATATTATTCAGATTCCCTCTCAGTTTTCTTTTCCCTATGATATTCAGTCTTTGCTCATATGGGAGATGTTCCAGGCTCTTTATCTTCATTATGGTTCTTCATTGGACTACTTTCAGGAGATCTCTGTCTTAGTTGAACAGGGGAGTCCAGAGCTGGACACAATATTCTAAATGTGGCTTCATCAGGGCAGAATAGAAGAGGAGGATCACCTCCCTTGATCTGCTGGCCATGCTCTGTTCAGTGCAACCCAGGATACCACTAGCCTTCTTGGACACAAGGGCATACTGCTGGCTCATGGTCAACCAGTTCTCCAGCAGAACATCTAGGTCCTTCTCTGCAGAGCTCCTCTCCAGCAGGTCATTCCATAACCTGTACTGATGCACACAATTATTCCTCCCCAAGTGCAGGACTTTACACTTGTTCTTGTTAAACCTTGTCAAGTTCCTTCCTGCCCAACTCTCCAATCTTTTGCTGAGGATGCACTCTATCCCTTCAAATAGGTCATTGAGGAAGATGTTGAACAAGACCAGACCCAGTACCTACCCCTGGGGAACTTCACTAATTACAGGAATCTTACCAGACTCTGCACTACTGATGACAATCCTCTGAGCTGTGACAGCCAGTCAGTTCTCAGTCCACCTTACCATCTACTCATCTATCCTACTCTTTATAAGTTTCATAACAAGGATCTTGTGGGAGGTGTCAAGCACAATGCAGAAGTCAAGGTACACAACATCCACTACACTCCCCCCATCTGCCCAGCCAATGATGACATCACTGAAGGCTACCAGGTTGGTCAAGCATGATTTCTCCTTGGTGAATCCATGTTAACTACTCCTGATAACCCTCTTCTCTTCCAATTTCTTGGAAAGGGTACTCAGAACAAGTTGTTTCATCCATTGATTGTTTTGTTTTTTTTTTTCCTTAATTGGTGCACACAACAAGTGCATTCAACACCACTTTTAAAACTACATTAGGGACAAAAATTCTGACATTTATTTTAGAGGTTAAAAGGATAGGAAGATTTTTTAAAGCCTTTTTTAAAGGGCTTCACAGCCCTATGTAGCTTGTCATTTCTACTATCTCTGAGGCATTTGCACTGATGCAGTGATTCCCTTTATCCTAAGGTGTAACTGGAGAATTCCTCATACAGGAAACCATGGCACACAGCTGAGAAACAATACTGCATTCTGATTCCATGCAAAATCTCCCAGAAGGTCTTGTAACTTCAAAATAGAACAAGAAACGCAGAAGAAATAATCTTGCGCAAGGAAAATTATTGTAGTCACAGTTCCCCATTAACACATATATGTAAAGATATTCAGATGCAGAAATATTTTGTTTCAAATCTTTGTCAGAACTGGAAGTACTCTTTGGTGATTTAGAGCATTCATGTTCCTGTCTGATGTTGGTTCCATACAAAAAAAAGAGCCCAGACTTTCAAACACATCAGCCCTCAAGTACCTTAACAAAAATCCAGCTGCATGCAAAAGAACTCAGAGTAATACCACATTTATCAGTATTTGTGGGATGAGATGTTGCTAACCCAACTGCAACCAGAATTTGTCGTGACAATAGGCTCTAATCTTCACTATAGAATCTGAAGCCCTCAAGTAATTGTAATCCTAATAACATTAGAAAATCTAATGGAAATCACTCTAATAATGCATGTTTTGCTTCGTTTTCTTTGGATTCAAAAATAAATAAAAAGAAGAGGAAAGACAGAAAGTAAAAACAGGAAAAAAATAGTAGAATAGTCCTGCCACTGATGTCTATGGCAACTGGCAGAAATCCCATGCATTTTAATGGGAGTAAGATTTTCAATTTTTAGTGCTTGTGCCCTACATATCTTTCGCCTTCAGCTCTTCTCGACAGCACTGACTACATGATGTTCTGAAAAATGAACCTTAAAAATGCAGTCTTGGCTTGTTGGTAAGGTTTACTAAAAGAGGCTTTTTTTCCCTTAACTTATGCTCAAATTTCAAACATGGGCATAAGGATTATATTTTTATTTTACTACACCAGGGGCCTGAACAAGTCTCGATACTGACAGAACACTTTATGTGATATTTAGCAACAAAGAGGGAAACTCTGTTAGCCTAGAATTCACAGGAGCAGGATTTGGCTAAATCCATAGTGTGGTGTGGGAAAATTACCTCAGCAATGTCTACTTTTGCTGATTTTTCCTTATGCTGACACTTCTGATGCCCTGAAAGTTGCTGTGCTCACATCCATTGCTATTGGTGTCAAAGAACACTACCATTCCTCACATGCCAAGATGAGGAAAACCTATTGCAATGCCCAAAAGACTTAACTCCTGTCAAATATATTCATTTAACACAAGCATTCTGGTCTATGACTCCAATGTCTTAAAGTGTTGGTGTGAAGTAAGAAGGAAGAGAAAAACAGACAGTAGCTTTAAAAGAAAATCTGTTAATAGCTACAGCCACCAAGGTTCACTGTAGGAGAAACTGTTAGCCACAAAGGAAGACTCCAATTTCCAAATTAATATTATGTACAAAGGGTTATAGGTTCTTATATGGAGGGAAAAAAAAAAGAAAAAACAAAAAAACCCACCAAGCTTAGAAAAACCTCCCTCATGAAAAAATTCTGCTCAGTCATACACTTGATGTAACCATCCTTGTGTCCAACTTTCCCTGAAGACCCCGGCCATTACTGGTCATCCAGTTATTAGTGCAGATTTAGAATTCCTAAATTCTGTATGAAGAAAAAATAAACATGTTCAGCTATTATGTCTGCAGGGTTCTCTTTATTGTTTTTATATTTTTGACAAGACTATAGAAGCACAGTGCACAATGAAATAACTTCATCTGGTGCTACCAATTCCTCTTGCCTTAGGTTAAGCGATAACCACAATTCACCCCTTTGTACTCTTCACTGCATTAAATTCACACGTATGGGAACAAAATACTTTCAGAAAAGATCCATTATCAAGCCACTCATTCGAGCTCCTGAGTCTACACTGATGTTATATTCCTATATATCTGGGGAATTTCACTGATATTTTTATTCCCCGATAGCTCTTTCACAAATTCAATGGTCCTTTTGGCTTACCACAACCACCAAATCGGTTGTATTTGGGTTTCCAACCTGAGCAATTCTATGATTCTGTGATTCATAAGGCCCTTGTCCCTTTGGTTTCATCACCACACTTCTAAGCTTGCCACGAAAGTTTATTATTTGCTTTCCAGCCAATATAAGTAAATTAGTGTAAAATTTAAGAACAGGCATAATCTTACACTACTGACAAATATCAAACATGATGTGACTGCAAGAAAAAATATGACATTTGCAAAACAGATAAATATTTCTAAGTCAAAAAATTGTCATCTGAAGCTTTGTATGAGCTTTGTCTTGAGACCTCACTTTGGAGAAAGATGGATGCGGTGGAGCATGGCATGAATCATCAGCCCTGTGAGGAAAGTCTGAAAGAACTTGAGACATTAACTTACTTGAGACATTAACTAACAGAACTTGAGACTAAAAGAAGTGGAAGGGGAATCTTGAGCACAGGCTGCAATGTGGAAGAGAATTCTCTATTTGCCAAGTCTATTTGGGGTAAAACAGAAATAAATACACTTAGGCTTCTACAAGGAAAGTTAAACACGTTGAAGCACTGGATGTGATTCCCTGGGCAATAGGGAAATTTCTGCAACTGAGGCTTTTTAAGAGTAGACAAATGATATAAATATAAACAGACTCTGCCCTGGGACCATAACATTTGAGCCAACATTAATAACACTTTCACCCATTTTGGTTTCAATCATAGAAACATTTATTCTTTAGAAGAAGCATAAAAGAGCTTTCATTGATCAGGACAGACTGGAAAAGTTTACCTTTCCCTTTGCCATCACCTTCCAGAGGGTCAGAATGTGGGTAACTTTTGCAGGAGCAATATTTAACACACAAGATTTTTCCAGATACCTGCAGATACACAAGCTTCTAATTTTTTTCCCACTCTCTTTCTCAGTATAGCACAACAAAATAGCTGATAGCAAAGGAAACTAAATAGGGATCACCATTCAGACAAGACAGACACTCCGGTTGGAGACCAAATATTTCCCATAAAGCCACATAAATCATTTTGTAAATAGTGAAGATATTTCTACTGAAAAAGAATTTTCCAGAGCTTCACAAAGTTACAAATCCTAAATCATGGTAGATTTGAAGGATCTTTTGAAACAAAGATTTTGAGAACATACAATGGAAGGTCTAAGGGAGAAGACGAGATTCTAAATGCATTTTTAGAAGTACAGAATTTTATGAGACCTTCTCCAAGGCACAGAACTGGAGATTTTGAATCAATTGCAAGGCAGACCTACATAGGATATTTGTGAGTTTGGCTCGCATGAAAAAACATTTGGCTTCACAAATTTCTCCCTAAAATGTAAACATCCCACAGTTACAATTAAATGTATCAGCTGGAGATACACAGGGCAAACTCAATCCCTACTTTCTGAGCCATACTCAAATAGTTGTCTGTCAGTATTAGCCCTTCCACAGTTTCACAAAGGAGACCTTAAAATTGTAGTGCTTTTCTAATACCAAACTTCTGCATAGAAAAGTTGCTTGGTTAATTTTCAATTTCAGATGTGACTGTGGTCTTATTTTACTAAGGAAATGTTTATCTCTTTAAATCAGTTTTTCCCCAACTAATCACAGTATTTTACTGCAGTATGTTTGGATTCCTTCTGATATTGTTTATAACCAATACACCAAAGGGAAACAGTACAGCAAAGGGAATGCAACATTTCCTCTCATCATCATACGTCTATCTAATGCAAAACAGAAAAGATTTGAAGGCAAACACAATAATTCAGAGGAAGTAGGGTCTGTCCACCAGTTATGCATTGGCTACATTTGTTGGTTTCTTAATTCATCTGTCCACCAGTTATACATTGGCTACATTTGTTGGTTTCTTAATTCATCAGGAATCTCAGTTTCTTCATTCTGCCTCTTTGCATCATGTTAGGTTTGTTCCTTGTGCTACGTTTTTTTTCTTCTTGCTGTATACGTTCTGAATACTGAATCATTTTTTTAAAATACTAAAAAGAGCATAGAAACATGAAACTAACCCCCCCCAAAAAATGAAGCATGGCACAGTAGGGGAAGAAAGCTTCTGGGGAGAGAAAGCAAAGATGTGTGACAGATGGAAAGGTCTTAATGGATGAATGGTACTACTACAAATAAGTAGCAAGCAGCCGGAGGGAATCAAATAATGATTATAGAAGAAAAATGAGGGTTAAAAAAAAATGGAGTAAAAAACCTTTGACACAAACAGAAAACTCTAGATTAGCTATTTTTTAAAATTTATTTCTTTTATTTCTTTTTGTTCATTTATTTATTTATCTGGGAATTTAATTATATGCTTCCCACAAACAGGGAAATCAGTAGTGACAAAGGAGGTAGGCAGCTGACAAGTGAGCCAGTGTGGACAATACAAAAAGCTCAACATGTCCTTGGAGAGGAAAGAATGTACTCCAGGATTCAGTCTGGCATGCCCCCAAACCTGAACAGATTACTTTCTGACGATCAATACCTGTAACCACCAGAGGCCTGTTGCTGAGCTAAAAAAAAAAAAAGAAAAATTCAGCTTCAAAGAGACCTGGTCCCAAGCTTACGTTTTATTTTTGCCACTGGGTGCTGAGGTAAGAGCCTTGGACAAGGCTCATTTTTCATCTCTTTATAGGACTGTGGATTGAATATGAAGTGCCACAGCATGTTCTCAGGGCTTTGCTCGGTCAGTTTCCCATACCGGAAAGAAATACTTTCAAGACAATGCTCTTCCCCTTTGACCACAGCTGGTATCAGATCTTTCACAACAGCCTGATTAATAACTCTCTTTTCACATCTATGACTCTTTATCCACCTATAAGGGGAAAAAAAATAAAGTTCTTATTGTTTCCTTAAGTTCCTTTCTTTTTTTCTTTTTTTTTCCCCGAGAGCCTGAAAAGCCAAAAGATTTCATTGTTTTACTTGAAATATCAATATGTATTTCTCGACTGAAATGAAAAATAACATTTTCCCTATAATACAATTTAACCATGAAAAAAACTTATAAAAATAATTTCATATGTTACTGTGAGCATGAAGTAATAATTCATATCTATATCTCTAGAATCATAGAGTTATGTACAATTTCACGTCTCTAGTTACAGTTCCACGTTTCCCTCTCTCTCAACTTTTAGCTTAATTTTCCTGTCTTTTTTCCCTTTTTTTTTTTTTTTTTTTTTTTAAATGCTGAAAGCAGTGTACACTTTCCAGGAAGCATTGATGCAATTTATTTGTTTGCCCATCTCATGTTGCTCAAGGTGACCTACCTGAATAAAGGAAAGCAGGACAGAGATCAACATAAATCTAAGCAGCTTTTTAAGGAAAGGAAGAGAAGTGAGTGATAGAGGAAAGGAAGGAAGGAAGGAAGGAAGGAAGGAAGGAAGGAAGGAAGGAAGGAAGGAAGGAAGGAAGGAAGGAAGGAAGGAAGGAAGGAAGGAAGGAAGGAAGGAAGGAAGGAAGGAAGGAAGGAAGGAAGGAAGGAAGGAAGGAAGGAAGGAAGGAAGGAAGGAAACACTCTATTATTAATAGTAAACTCAAGGATGATGGATGAAAAGAACAACGATATCCTTTAATCATAAAGAGCTAGCATTCCAGCAGTGCTGGTGAGTGAAGCAGTGAAACCATTTGAGACTTAAACAGATGGATTAGGAAAGGTTCCACTGTGGTTTCCTGGACAGATTTCAAAACAACAGCCTGATTAACTAATGCACAAAAAGCAAGTGATTCTTCCAATCAATAAGCTTTTATGCAAGCATATTTGAGTTATAATATTTAAACAGAGCAGACAAGTGGGAATCAGGAATTCCTCACGGTGGGCTAACAAAGCAGTAAGTTTTACTTGAATCCGGAGATCTCTTTTTTCTAGCAACACTCTAAGGGATTTTATAACTAATGTTGTCACCACATGTTCATCAATATATTAACAGCTCCTGACAGTTTTGAGAAAATGATGGTGAGTTCCAAGTCAAAGAGCTGCTATTTTTTACAAATATGTTTTAAACAGGAGAAGTTAACAAAAAATTCATCAAACAATTGAAACTAGACACTGAAGTTAATCACTGACTAAATTTCTTGGTAATCAGACTTCCCGTAATAATTAGAGAATAGAGAACAGGAGTATAATCAGAACCCCAGGTCGTGAGAGTTCACACCTTTAGGCATGAATAACATATTTTTCCTGAATAACAACATTTCTTGGAAACTGCAAATGGTAACAGTTTTTCATAGGTATTTCTAAAACATCTTTAAAAAACTTAAAGGTGGTTAAGAATTTTTAAAAATTAATGGCAAAGATTTTTAAGTATCTTTTTCTCTTAAGTTTCTAAGAATCATAGGTAGATGTCTGGCACTTTATGAAGGTTCATAAAAAATGGATTATGAAGGTCCATTAAAAATGGATTTTTATATATTATTGTTACATCAAATATCTTATTGTATTCCAAGGATAGAGAAGGAATTTTATCAGATAATCAAAGAAAAAATTCAGATTTATTTCTGAATGATGGTTGGACTACTATGCCATGCTCTCTTTTACTGTCTTTATACAAACCTAGAAGATATGCAGATTTATACTGATTATCTAATTATCTTTCTTTTTCAATCTCAGACATGGCTAAAAAGTGTTTGACTGTAAACCTGACACTTGGCCAGAAAGGAATTTTGCTTATCTTGTAATATTCTATAGGAAACATTTATTTAATATTTTGTTTTACATTTCTCAGTGGTTGATATATTTTCAGATGTAGTCCATCTGATACAGACAAGCAGAAGACAACTAGGAGTCTGAAGGTACATAATAAAAGGAATCAATTACATAACTGCAACATCACAAGGAGGAAGATTGAGGAAGATACTTCAGAATTAAATGTCTCCCTTATTTATAAATACATTTATACATTTATACATTTATACATATATACAATTATACATTTATAAATACATCCTGCATTTTGCTAGTTTACAGTAGCCACTACATGTGTAGTATACCACTAGTTTCTGACCTGCCAGAGGCCAGTTTGTAATTGCCTATTGTGATATCTCAAGGACTTCACTCTAGGTTGGAGTATTGCACTGCTGTGGTGCTGGAACTCTGTCTCCTTCTATCAAGGAATCTGGACTCCAAAACACAGATCCTGTCTTTCCATTCTCCCCTCAAAATCACCCAGCTAAGTCTTCTTAGGACAAGTGTAGGTCTGAATATATATATATACATTATATATATATACATATGTTTGCCTGTAGGTTTATAATGGAAATGTTTTTTATAAATTGAAAAAAGTGTATGAGGGGAGAAAATGCCTACAGCTCTGGATCCATTAATAAGTCTATTAATCGAGACAGTAAGAACAGTGTCTTTCAGTCTCTAGGGTATGACCCTCACAGGACAAAATGTCATTGTCAGAGTGACTAAACAGTTGACAGAAGCATAGGACACAGTAGCAAGATAGCAAGGATATAGTAGTCAATGAGAGCCTCAGAAGTCAGCAGAGAGCGATCCTTTCAATGTTCTCTTCACCTTTTTCAGACAAAAACCCTCTTTTCAATGAAAAGAAGTCACATTCATACCTTTCATCTGATCCAGATTGTCACTAAGTTAAACCCCACCAAAAGCATTTGCAGTATGTAGTGTTTGGAGAAATGGCAACTTAAATTCTCTCTGCTTTTTCCATTTATTCAAATTCTGTGACATCTTGTGATGAACCAAAGGAATGTTTACAAGAAGCGGAAATACAGAGAAAAAGAGAAAGAGACCAATACCTGGATTTTATGATTCAACTTCAAACGTCAATTACTTTTATTTTGAATGCAGACAAGTCTGAATATACAGAAACATTATATAAGGACTTACAATTCATTATACAGAACTTTGAAGTACTATCCTGTTTCTATTTTAAGGAGTACTACAGATTTCAGCAAAGAAACAGAGTTTTGCCCACCATTTTAAACAAGAAATAGTATCCTACTCCTGTGTGTTCTGTTCCCCAGAGTTATCAGTGGGGTGCTTCACACTGACACAGTTTGGCAGTTCAACATCTCAACCTTTTACTGGAAAAATTAACCTTCTTTTTCTAATACATTGTGAACTCTGTTCACAGAAGTCCACATTGCAGGAAACACACAGGCCCCCACAGAGATAAAATAATTTTCCCTTTTGGTGCACTACTGAGAAATGCTAAAACATACTTGAACATATCAGGAAAAAAAATCTCTCTTGAAGACCACTGTGTCTTTGCCTCACCAGAAAGGTGAAGATAGATATGCATATATTTTTCTGTATACTGTCCTAAGTTATATCTCAGATCTACTTAATTATTAAACTTCTTATATATTTCAATGTAGAAGAATAGACCAATTATTTCATTTGCTGATTAACTAATAACAGTTGCTACTTCCATTTACAGTGAAAATGTATTAAATACTAAAATGTATAAGAAGCATCTAATTGTATGTGTTGTATACAGATATATGTGCGCACATCCAAATGCAGATAGGCATATAGGCATAGTTTGAATATAATTTTCGCTGATTAGAAACGAATTTCCTCAATGACATCTGTTTTGTTATCTGACTTCAGCAAGTACTTAGAATCATAGAATGGTTTGGGTTGGAAGGGACATTTAAGATCATCTAGGTCCAACCCCCTATTATAGGCAGGGACACCTCCTTCTAGACCAAGCTGCCCATCCAGCCTGGCCTTGAATGCTTCCAGGGGAGGGGCATTCACAGCTTCGCTGGGCAACCTGTTCCAGTGACTCACCACCCTCACAGTAAAAAATGTCTTCCTAATATCTAGTCTAAATCTACCCTTCTCAGCTTAAAACTGTTTCCCCTTGACCAGTCACTACATGACCTTATAAAAAGTCTCTCTTCAGTAGTACAATATAGTGTACTATAGTATGATAGTAATGCACGGTATGATGGAGTATCACAGAATCACAGAATCACAGAATTGTAGGGGTTGGAAGGGACCTCCAGAGATCATCGAGTCCAACCCCCTGCCAAAGCAGGTTCCCTACAGCAGGTCGCACAGGTAGGCATCCAGGCAGGTCTTGAACGTCTCCAGAGAAGGAGACTCCACCACCTCCCTGGGCAGCCTGTTCCAGTGCTCCGTCACCCTCACTGTAAAGAAGTTCCTGCGCATGTTTGTGCGGAACTTCCTATGCTCCAGTTTCTGGCCGTTTCCCCTTGTCCTGTCGACTGTATCCTTTTGGTCAGTTTGGGCAGCTGTCACACAGTCACAGACACTACCTCAGTGAAGATAATCTCCTTCCTGTAATTTCTCTTCCTTGATAATTTTAATGTCATGGGTTTACTGAGAATTATAACCCGCAGCTCAGTTGTTATTACACTCTCTGGAAAGGTAGAAGAGAGAACTTTAAATTTCCTCTGCCTAGGGAAGGTTTCCTACTCCTTTTGTGTGATTTCTCTGATTAAATGTCTATCATGAAAAAGAAGCTTCTCAGAATTTCCATTATAAAATGTAAAAGGTGATTGCACTGCAACAATCTTAATCTGGGTGGAGTCCTGCATCAGTGACATGATGCTTGCCTCAAGAGGCTGGATTGACTACAGCCTGAGACAACTGCAGGACAAAGATTTTCATGATATTCTGATCCTGGAAATGATATTGATGTCCTTGGAGACAGAAGTATGAGTTTTCATCTCTAGAAGCATTAAACATATGAAATTGTTATAGTCCTGGCATATATATACACACATCTAAAAACTGCTCTTCTTTGCTCTCTTCTGAGTTATTTTTTAGGAATATTTTTAAGATATGTTACAATGATAAGAACTGATATAGTATATTTCATCTTAAAACATACCTGCCTACTAGAACATGTAGGAGAGACATTGAATGACATTTTTATAAGCAGAAAAACAAATTTGCCTGAAGTCAAATAAAGAAGGTGCTTGCTTACTACTGGATATCGTGAATTTCTCTTTGGATGTTGTGTTCTTTAACAGCAGTCTATTTCTCTCTGTATGTCTCTCTGAGTGAAAACAGTTTTATTAGATGTTGCAACAGCCTTCAGATCATACTCACGCAAACAATATATTACTTATGTCAAAACATTTGTATGGGTACTGAACAATCATCATTAAAACAGTCAGTATTAAGCATTCAGAAGTGGTTAATACTCAGAGGCATTTATGTAGCTACAGAATTCCCACAGTCTAAAACAGAAAAGAGTTTTAATAACTGTTTTTCATTTGCCTAGAGAAATATTTATTTATTTTCCCATGTAATGAAAGAATTGCACTTAGGCATGTAAGATTATTAAATTATATTTGTAAAAAAGGATGTTTTGGAGTGAAAATGTTGAAGTTTCCTCACTTAAGCCATTAACATTAAATATTATCCTGAATTAAGAATAAATACAAATGATAACCCAAGTTAGGTTACTGCATTTATATGTAACACACTTTATAACATTAGTTACATATGAGAGAAATTATGCTTTTGCCCATGCAAGTGTTCCTGTAGCAAATGTAACAAACACTGTGCTGTAATGAGATATGTAGGTCACATTATGGTGAAAGATTCTTTAAGGTTTAGCCACTTGATGCATTTGCAGGTGTAAAACATCTCAAAGGCTCCATTCTGATTAGATGAATTTCAAATTCTGTGACAAGCATTAACATGCCTTATGCAGTACTGGGTGTTGAACACGTGAAGATATTTATAAATTCCACTTCATGCGCTTAATATCAGAGTAATCAGATTGCTTTTTCCTTTTCATTTGTCATATTTATTTCATGTAGCACAAGAGATTGCCTTTTCAAGGTATCTATGTTTCCTTGACTTAAGGAAAAAAGAATTTATGTTTCTTACCCATAATACATCAGTTTCCTAGACACAGTTCACTGTAATCTCAATCATGAGACCCAGGGCAACAGAAGGCCCAAGATGGAGTTTTTGCTTCTTTCTGTAACCGCCTCTTTCCTTCCTTCCTTCCTTCCTTCCTTCCTTCCTTCCTTCCTTCCTTCCTTCCTTCCTTCCTTCCTTCCTTCCTTCCTTCCTTCCTTCCTTCCTTCCTTCCTTCCTTCCTTCCTTCCTTCCTTCCTTCCTTCCTTCCTTCCTTCCTTCCTTCCTTCCTTCCTTCCTTCCTTCCTTCCTTCCTTCCTTCCTTCCTTCCTTCCTCCCTCCCTCCCTCCCTCCCTCCCTCCCTCCCTCCCTCCCTTCCTCCCTTTCTCCCTCCCTCCCTCCTTCCCTCCCTCCCTCCCTCCCTCCCTCCCTCCTTCCCTCCCTCCATTCCTCCCTTCCTCCCTCCCTTCCTCCCTCCCTCCCTCCCTCCTTCCCTCCCTCCCTTCCTCCCTTCCTCCCTTCCTCCCTTCCTCCCTTCCTCCCTTCCTCCCTTCCTCCCTTCCTCCCTTCCTCCATTCCCTCCCTCCCTCCCTTCCTTCTTTTTCTTTTTTTTTCTTTTTCTTTTTTTACCCAAACATACTTTAATACACGTTGATGATTTTGCTGCTTCTGCAGCTAGCAGCTTAACACCTAGCAGAGGAAAACAGGCCTCAGAACCTCACCAGTCCTTCACATCTGTTCAGGTCTACCAGTGGGTGATACCTACAGCATGAGCCCACAGCAAGTCTCTAGACAATACATTTGCAGCAAGATGCTTTCACTCTGTCACAGCGCTCCACTTTTCTGCATATTAACCTAAGCAGAGTTTAGAGTTGCTCAAGCCTGAATGACACTCATAATCCACTAGTAGGTAGGGCTGAACTGTGGCTCAAGGCTTCCCTTTATCCCTTAGTCCAGAAATGAAGCTTGGTGTCACTCTCAAAAGCGCCTGTGCTTTATCTAGGCCATCAAATCAGACACAAAACCATGAAAGTTAATTGGAAACATTAAACTGAGAAAGATTCTTAATCAAGCCCTGACTGCTATTAACAACTGAGTACTGGGGAAAAAAAAGTGGGTAATATTTCTTTACTATACATAATGATTGTCTTAAATTTGCACATTAGACAAATCCTCAAACAGTGCATGGGGTCACCAGCAATCCTGATCTGAGGTTCAGCCATTGCACAAATACAACACACAGCTTATGTGAACCAGAAAAACAAACCTGTCCAAGATCCCAAAAGCTCCCAAACCAACATGCATCTTTAGTATGAGCAACTATAAGATGATTTCTTTTTTCAGATCAAATACACAAAGTTCTGGATGTAATTCTGTTAAGCAGTTTTACATCTTGCTACAAGGACTTTTTTTTCTGTGTTAAGCTTTCATATCTTTTCAAATGCATTAATATGTCCCTGGAACAGACACTTAGAAACTCTGCATGCTTTGAATATTTCCACTTTGAAAAAGGCTTTCAGTACTTCCTGAGACTTTATGTGCCACCTCTCTGGCACCAGAGCTTGTAAAACACTAAGGGAAATGGCTCCTTGCCCCCTCCCGCCTTTCCCCCCAAAAGAATAATTCCAAGGAGTAAAATCTTGCTTCAGGTCATCCCACAGCCCCCCCAAACAAAGAGAAGAGTGAGACCATATAAATAGCACATTGGAGATTTATGGAAATATTTGCTTCCTTTTCAGTTGATTCAGACTTCAGGGGCTTGCATTTGAATTTTAGGTATAAGCAGTTCCTGTATTCCAAACAGAAGCTAGAGCAAACAAAATAAGCTTCAACCAGCTTCTTTTGTGTCCACTGCACACTTGTTTTTGTCTTTAAATTCTGTAGCACAGTTCAATATAATGATAGGAGTTCATGGACTGCAACTCAGTTCCATGACTAGCAGGGCGGAGGGATTTTGCAAAATCTGAGCCTCCGGAAAAAGGGAGCAGTGAACTCCAAAAACAATTAAAAACAGCAGCAATGATCTGAGGAGAAACAAACCGATTTACTAAATATAGTATCGGAATGCAAGATAACACACCATAATACAATATAATTAGAATTGAAGCTAATAAATCAAATACAATGAGAGAGAGAATGTCCAAAAGGTGGATAGGCGTCACCACAACGCTGAGGTGAGATGCGCAGTCCAGCTGAGCAGCAGGGAGACGAAAAAAGACCAGATGAAGAAGAGTAGCAGGTGAAGAAGAGCTCATCAGGTGACCTTGCCAGGAGTTCTATCTCCTCTCTGACCGCAAAGCCCCCTGGGGAATGTAGTTCTTCTTCTCTTCCGGACAGGTACCTGGAACTTGGGCATTAACAGTTAAACTCCCAGTGCACTACATGATGTTATGATGTGGAATAGCGATAATCAAAAATCATAAATCCATGACAAAATTTCAGGAAAATAAGCTATGATTAGAGAATGTTTCAATATGCAATATCTGTGTTTCAAGCCTGAGAATAAGTCTAATGAATCTCATATACTTCCACTCATATTGCAAAGAATGTACATGTCTAATGAAATGTGTAATTAAGACTGCATGTTACCACACTGTAACCATTCAAAGGAGTCTAACAGTGATTCAAAAAATTTAAACCCAATTTTACTATTTTAAAAAATGATTTATTTTGAAATTTGATACACTGGACATCTTTCAAGGTCTAGTCAAGCCATTTTGAATAGCTACCTGGATGCTTTTCAGTCAAGGTTTAGCTTAAAAACATGTATTGGAATAAAGACTGGAAAATTATTGTTGGGTGCAATAGCAGATAGTAAATCTTCCCCGGTAGTACAATCATATTTCTGTACTAGTATGCAAGTAAGGAATTACCCCACTCTGCACAGTTCTCAGGTGCACTTTCAAAATGAACTCTTTCTTAACAACGGAGAAGCTGCTTGGTAACTGTCTTTTACAGATCTATTGACATTCATGCTTTTAAAATAATAACTTTATGGACACTTCAGATAATGAAATAGAGTTCATGGCAAAATGTAACTGAGCATTAACTTACTTGTAGGTCTGAGAAGGACTTTACAGCATATGTGTAATAAGCTAGCAAAATGGATTGGCAATGTGCAGGGGTAATGTAAGGAGTGATTTGTTATGCAAACCAGACAAAACTCAATGGGAATTTTGTAGATTGACGAAAACAAAGATTAAAGCTTGTAAAAAAATAAATAAATACATAAAATTATAGCTACATAAATTAACCACTACAGCATGCATTTTGAAACGTAATAAAGGCATGTGATTTCTTTAAGTTGAACAAAGGGGGAAAAAACTGTTCAGACTGCATGCACAGACCAATGTTTTTCTGGCTTAAGAAATCTGTTTTTGCTGACAGTTAAAAAAATTGAAGGTTTTGGAAGATCCTTAACAGGGACTCGAGCATCCGGAATAGGGAACAAAGAGGAGAAATTAAATTTAGGATAGCTTGCATAACTGCAGTGCTACACCGAGTGCATATAGGCTCTTCAGAGGAACAGAACAGAATGGCAATTAGAGGGAGTTCCCCTGCAAGGATCTATGAATCTCTGACTAACCATGAGTGATGAGTTACGTTGGAGACCGAACCTTCCCATCAACATTACATTACATGTCATTGTCGTGCAACTGATGGCAACAGAGGGGATGCCAGTCTGACAAAATGGCATCTAACGTGGAAGAGCATATGAAGTACAGCAGTGGAAGTGAATTCCTCCATGACAAAAAAATTGCACCTACTGACATTCATTAATGCCAGCTAAATATGTGGAGACCAAACAGTAGATGTGAGCATACTGAGGCAGTGTGTGGTGTGTGTCAGGTGAGGTGTCAGTGGCATAATGGACTAGCCACACTCTGACAGCCACGCTGTCACATCATGAAATGGAGAACAATCTCAGTCATCTCATTCTCGCAAATTTACACATTGCAACCAGGGAAAAAGATGTACGGAGCTGAATACTGACTTCAATATGTTGGGAATAATGATGGCAATGTTGGAAAGTTGCAAAGTTTGCATCAGGTGCGTCCCACAGTTGCACAAACAGGAACAGAAAGAACACTGTACACAAATATTTCAGGGCGTACTGAATCAACACAAGGCTGAAGATGACACTTTCTCAAACTTCATCATTACCAGTGATGAGACATGGTATCACCACTGCAAGTTGGAGTGAAAATGGCAGTCTATGGAGCAGTGACATGTGAATTCCCCATTGAAGAAAAAGTTCAAAATACAGCCCTCAGTGGGTAAAGAGATGTGAACTGTATTTTGGAAAGGGAAAGGTGTGATTCTTCTGGATTTCCTGGAACCCAAAGAAACCATCAACTCTGATTGCCACATTGCAACACTGGCTAAGCTGAAGGCTCATACTTCCAGAGTCAAGCCAGAGAAGAAGACAACCTTTCTCTTGCAAGACAGTAATGTCAGGCTCTATACCAGTTTGAAGACCAGGAACACACTGTCAATCTTGTCTGGGCTGTCTTACCACACCAACCATTACTGTCTGGATATGGTGCCTTCTGTCTTCTACCTTTTGGACTGATGACAGATGGACTTTGAGAGCAATGTTTTCCTAACAACAGTGTCTTCATAGCAGCTATGTAACACTGGGTAACCTCCACTGGTACAGATTTTAATGAGCATGGCATGAAGACTCGACTGATGAAAACACTTAGCTAATACTGGTGATTACGTTGAATAAACATATATATGTTTTATAGCTGAGAATTTGCTCTATCAGAAAGTGGCAATTACAGGAATTTTCTGAGTACTGGAAGAAAATAACTTTCACTCTTCTCTTCAAGAAAGGGAAGGAGAAGAAAATGGGGAACTGTTATCCAGTCAGTCTCACCTCAATCCCTGGAGAGATGATAGAGAAGATAAACATTTAAATCATTTCCAATCATTTGAAGGACTGGACAGTAACTGCAAATAGTCAACCTGGATTTACAGAAGGGAACTCTTATCTGACCAACCTGATAGCTTTCTACAATAAGATGACTGATTTGGTATATGAAGTGAATCTTATTTATCTTGACTTCAGCATAGCTTCTGATGCTGTTTCCCATTACACAATAAACTGACAAACTGATGAAGTATGGACAAGGTAAGTGGACTGTGAGGTGTACAGAAAACTGACTGAACAGTTGGTCTCATAGGGTTGTGAACAGCAACAGAGCAAAATTCAGCTGGAAACAGCCAGCTGTGTATCCACTCCTTAATAATCTGTATGATGGTATACGGTGCACCTTCAGCAGTTTATAGAAAGCACAGAGGAATGGTTGATAAACAAGATGGTTTTATTGCAATTCAAAGGAAACTGAACAGGCTGGAGAAATATGCCAGTAAGTACTACAAGACATTCAAGAAATTACAAAGTCCTGGAGAAGAAAGCCACAGGCAAAAGAATCTTTGCAGAAGAGAACCTAGAGGGTCAAGATGAATATGAGTAAAAAATCAACAAGCCATGAAACTACAGCATTAACTCTTTAACTCCCAGTGCACTACATGACATTATGGAATATTGATAATGAAAACCATAAAACCACGACATGTCTCCAGAAATATTCAGCAAGCATCAATGAATGTCAGTGGGTGCAATTTTTTCCACATGGAGGAGTTCAATGACACACCTTTAGTTCATACACACTTCCATGTTAGACACCATTCTGTCATACTGCCCCTCTGCTACCATCTGTCACACAGTAATAAAATGTAACATAATTTTGGTGAGACAGTTCAACCTCTATTGCCATATCGTCAAACATCTGCCTCTAACATTTTGGGCCAACATAATAAAATAGGAGGCATTACTTTCAGAGCAGCCCTCCAATTATTGACTTATTGCAGAAAAGTCAATACATGGAAGAAATGTACATCCAAATTTATTAAAGAGAAAAACACACTACTTTCTCTAAGTTATATTATACTTCATGTTTTCTTTTCTATTTTGAATGGCAACATACCTTTAAGAAATTTTAAGCTGGTTTAAATTAGTCTGTGGTGATTACCCCCGTTGTGCAATTTGCTAGTATTTTATCAGTGCAAGACTAAAGATAATAATTTACTGGGAGAGGCAACAGCAGAATTAACCTCTATTTACCTTGACATAATAAAGATTTAATAAAACATGGGAAAATGTCAGGGAACAGCGTAATTATTCTAACATGAAATTTAAATGTAACTTAATTCTCTATTCCGCATGTTTAATGCTTTAAGATTAGTCATCACTGTTCTTTTCTCCTCTCTTCCAGTATATATTTAAAAATATTTCAAGTAACTTCAGACAATTGTCTTATTAAACGTATCCTAATTTATTTCAAATTCAGAAACATTGAACTGAAAAAGCAACTGTTTTTTGAAAGAAATTCATCAACCTTGAAACTAATATGAATACCCATATCTTACCCTTGTCCAAATTTTTGACTGTTGAATCAAAGAAGATTCTTGTTTGGTTTATATCCTGCGGTTTTATTACATCAGACAGGCATCAAAGGGGCAGAACACATAGAATTGAAAAATAACACAGCTGCACTTTGCAATAGAGTGTTCTGTATCTGCCTATGTTTTGTTGTTCATGTAATACTTTTCAATAAACAAAGATGTCAATCAACTTTCTTTGCAGCACATCACATTTCAGATTTAAACCACTTCAGACATGGAGCTGCCCCAAGCTCACACATTTAACAGATAAAAATTCAGCTTTCTGTCAAAGCAGAATACAGTATTGATTGTAAACTGTATTTAGGCTGGTATCTGCTGGAGGTGTATTACCTTCAAACTCATACAAAGTTCACTATGGAGACATAAAGCAAAATGTGTTTCTTTTATTGTGCATTTTTTTTTTAAATGTTTTGCATTGATTATTGGCAATTTCTAAACAAATGGCAAGGAAAAAAATGCAGCCAAGACTAGAGTCTACCCAGAAATCAGTGATGGGGCAGACTCCAAATACATGATAATAATCATGAAAACTTTGATCACTTGATTTGATTCTAGTGCTTTGTAAATTAGCATAATTATTCAAACATGCTTCATTAAAAATCACGATTGTACAAGTCCTTCAATTTAATGATCCAAGAACATACAAAATGAGCTGAGCTTTAAATAATTACATCAGCTTCCTTCTAGATGACCATGTCAAAGACTGGTGGGTTACTTGTTTAAAGAAAAATACTGAATGCACTGAATGCACTCTTGCTCCTGACTCATGACATGCTAAAAGGTAAGGAGAGCTACCTAGTGTATTTTACTGTTTATTCCCACATCCACCTGAACTTCTCTTGGGATCCCAAAAGGTTAGGTACTATGTCACTCCTAAGCTACTGGGAGATAGGCATAAAATCCTGGTAAATCTCCAACTAATTACATTTGAACTGTAGGTGTCACAGTTTTCTTTGACCTTTAAAGGTTGGCAGAAGTTTGACAGTCCTTAAAGTAGCACTACACACTAGAATACTTTTTCTATTGAAGATAAATGTAATGAATAGGCTGTGGAAATTAAACGTGTATAACAGCGTAAAGTGATGTGCTTATTAATACACAATGTACCAGAAAAAAAATAATCGAAGAAATATACTTATCCATGGCAACCAAAATCATCAAGAATGTGTTAAGAATGTGCTGACATTCTCCTAAAACTGTAGCTGACAAAACACCAGTTGGCAGCACTGAAGGGTTAAGAGAAACTTAACAAATTTGGCAGGGGGAAAGGAAAACAAACTTCAAGTTAAATTGTCACCCTCCGCTTAATTTCCAGTATATACTGAGATATGGCAGGACAGTTCATGTGCTCCTGTGGTCAGATTCCTGATAAATCGTTAGTCTTAATCTGGCTGTTTAATTTGGGAATATGCTTTTTTTTCATATTGGGTAATTGAGAACCAACACTTTATATTATTCTGTGCTGTGAAGTATCATTTTTCATCCCACCATTTCTGTAAATATCAGCTGCCCAGAAAAAAAAAGGTGCATGACATATTTCACCACTGGCTTTCTAGCCATGATGCAGCATGCCTTGTTGTCCAGACTGGAGCACCAAAAGATACTGAAAAAAGCTGTGCATCAGCACTACAGAGAGATGACAGAGGACCCTTTGCATTTTAAAAATCCTAACACACACACACACACACACACAAAATGCATCTAAGAAAACGAAGAATATTAAGACTTTTACATAAAAACTTGGCCATATTGATTCATACACAGACATTTAGATAAAACTGCTAAAATATTTTGACAGAAAACTGGAGGCTTCCTTAGAAGGTTAATTCCTTCTTACAAATGCCTCAATTCAGAACTCATCACCTTTTGTTATGTTCACTACAATTTATAATGTAATTTTACAGCTGGTGGATTAAACATTTTTTAACTCAGATTTGAATTTCAGTGACAGGTTATGAAGAGTATGTGCTTCCTACTGTCTTCATGTTGCTTGCTAATATTTGTAGAGAGGCGGTTGTTTAGAAAACTCAAGCACTGATTTTTTTCCTTTCAACAAACAGAATTTTGAAGTATACTGGAGGAAGACACACTACATTACTGTGAATCCAAAATCTGTGTGGTGACAGAATTCTGCAAATTATTGTGCATACTCTGATACTGTTTGCTGTTGCTTAAGGAAAATAAATCTTCAAGTATATCAGGTCACTATGAAAAAAAGGAGAAGATCATAGAATGAGATTGTTTTGTTTTATTAAAGAAAAAGTCGAAACATTTAGAGTTGCAAATAAGGGAAATAGATTTCAAAATAAAGGCCAAAAGATTAGATACAAAGTCTTCACTCGAGGGCTGTTTTAATGGTTTTACCATCCTGGCTACCTTTCTGGGCCGGCCATGGGGATTTACTGAATAAGACAGAACCAACGCACCCTGGGTGATTATGGCGTTGTTTATACTCTCTTCCTCTTTATGAAGCAAGCTGCCCAAGCACACTTGCTCACTTTGGAAATTTGGAAAATATTGAGAACTTAAGAGCTGATTACATTGTCATTCCTGCTATGCATTGTAATTTCCAGCCTCTTCTTTTCCTGGCCCTGAGAATGATCAAGGGCTATAGCATCACGTGGCAACACAGAGGATTAGAGCATTTCCCACCAACCTGCCCCAACCCAATTAACCTTTCATAATTAATATTTCTACTGTGCTGCTTAATTTGAACTTCTTATGCTGGCTTTTTATGTCTTCTCCTTCTCGTCCTTTTGAAAACACAAATTAGGTAGAAATTGTCAGTAGCAACCTTTGGAAAACATAACTTTTTTAATCATTGTTTTTAGATTATAATGCTTACTCTGCCATGAATTTAGTGTAAAGGCACACATGACACAATCAGTGGATAAATTCACAGTGACAATTTTAAACTTGGCAACATGTATCGTAGACCCAATATATTTAAGGGAGATCCCACTTGGAACCCAGTTTGAGACATGAAGGAGAAAAAGAATGATGTTATGAACTGAGAAAGTTCCCCCTTATTAGCATACCAGTGTGAGACATTCCCTAGTTTAAGGCTTTGGGCAAGCATTCCTAACAATAACACTTTTTTGTTGCTGACCACAAAGACAACATACTTGTTGCAGGAATCCTAGATCAAATGATATCTGAGATGCCATTTTAAATTTATGTAGCCTGGATTTTTAGCTTACAGGTTATTCAAGCACAGCATTTCATTAATGAAACACTGTCAATGTTTTCCTGATATTGTCACAGGTTGACATATGGCACCATTCCAGTGTAAGATTTTCACACATTAGTAACTGGGAAATCAAGTATATTCCCCAAGACACCTGAGGTATGATTAATTTTCTAATAGTCTTTCTGTATCAGTTTGAGGAACGAAGACCTTGTACCAGAGAGGAAAGAAAGTGACAACACTAGAAAGAAGAGGCGTTGGCTTCTTGCCTGGAGCCCCGACTTGGACAGCTGCCCTACATGGAATCCCTTACCATTCCACAGCCCAAATAACAGGCAGCAGCTCATAATGTACCTCTAGCAGAAATAATGACAACACCAAAAAAATCCAAGAAACCCACTCTGCGAAATAGGACATTGTGCTGAAGGTCAAATGAAGATGAAGTTGTTCTGTCCATAGTGTCGGGGATGGGTGGATTTTAATGTTTTTGAAGGTTAAGGCAAACTCAGAAAAATGTAGTGCTGAAGGCTGATAGAGGCAGCAGATGCTGGAGGTTACCCAGTTATGTGTAGCCCAATGCTAAATTCTGTATTGAGGCAAAATTTCATAATTTGAGGTGCAGAGATCTGGGCAGATTGGGCCCCTAAACATGCCAATTTCTGCTCATCATCAAGAGAGCACAGAAGTGTCAGTAATAGGGGAATGGTTGAAAGTGAGCTTGTCGTTACTGAGCCACCAAAATCCCATTAGAGGATAGCTACTCTCATCAAGAATAAATGCCTATATTAATAGAATAAAACACATCAAGCACACAAACTGGAAAAATGAATGATTACTTAACACATTTTCAGTGTTCAAGCTCTTAAAAAAATGCTCTGTAAACTTATCTGTTTCTCATTTACCAACTTTTTTTCTCCTGTTTTTGGTATAATTGCAATGAAAAATCAAACTGATAAAGTAATTTAAATGTAAAATTGGTAAAAAAAATTCTTGCTGACTAAATATGTACAAAATAGCACCACTACTAAAATACAATAGTTGAGTTTTAAGCCCTAAAATACTCAGATTCATAGCAGAAATGCTGACAAGACCACTAACCACTGCAAATCTGTCATTGCTGCTACAATAAGCATAAGGTAGGGAGTACTAATTCTGCACACAAATTAGACAATCTAATGTATAAATACCCACTATGTCCTTCTAGCGTGAACTTCATTATCAGAAAGTTGGTTTGGAGTACAAAACATTGGAATGATGAAAATGAATGTCAAAGACAGCCCATCCAACACATTAATTTCCAGCTTCTGGGAGACAGGCTGTGCACAGAGAGAGACATAGAGAAACAAGCCCCACTCCTATAAATATACAGCACGTATTTAACACATCACATCTCTTACAATATTTTTTAGATATTTTCAGCATTTGGTAGGCAGTGATTTTACATTCTTCTGTTTATCTATATCTGAATTTCTCTCAGTGCAAATTAGCCTTGCTTCAGAACAGAACTTTGCTGGTGATAGGAAGGACAGTGCTGTCCCTTTCTGTAATGTTTTTCCCTTTCACCATGGGATCAAAATTGCTGAGCCACCATCAGCTGAAACTGATGACTTGAAATACAGAATATTGACAGAGAAGCAGAATGGAAACCCAGCTCTGTGTAAGTGGAAAAGCATACTCAGGAAACAAAGGTGCCTGCAAGATCAGCCATTACAGACACTAAAATTACTTTGGTGAAAATAACAGAAAAGTACTTCTGAGTGCTCTTCACCAGCAGTGAAGTAAAGAGAAAAGAGTCACACTTTAGTGGAAATAGGCCTCATCATGGCATATAATGCCAATACCAAACTCCAGAAGAATCTTTTAAATGAAAGCAGTTGGAGAGGTTATCTCAGTGTCCCAGCTGTGCACCAGGCATGAGACCATCCTCTCCCTTCACCAGGGGAAGTAAGAGGACTATGAAATATTTCTGCCAGAGATGGGAAACTACATGAGTATAAGAAGGAGATAACAAAAGGGCCAAGAAGACTTTAGTCGCACATTTGGCATACGTCAAGAACAGAAATATGTTCTGTAGTGTTCAGGAAAGCATTACATTTAAGCTTTAAAATCCAGGGAAGTCTTGCCTACATCTTTAGTGATGTCATTCTGGGTGCATATAAGTCATAACAGACATTTAATTAATATAAAATGTTGTAGATCTTACACAAACACATTTAATATCTCCACATATATCTTCCACAGGCATTATATAAGTTTTATGTATTTATCTCTTGAGAATTATTTATTTTTCATGCAATCAATAGAAGGATATGAAACATTTTGCTCTTTCCAAATGAGCATCCAGTTCATATATGGTTTGAGGTTAGAGGCCTAGCTGCCTCATCAAAACTGCATTTTTCATGGTATCTCCTTGTACTTTCTTTCATGGTATCTCCTTGTACTTTCTGTCAATGTACTCATGTTTAGTACATGTTCTCATGTACTAAAAGTACAGCTTTTGTCATAGCACTTAGTTCTGATTTAGCACATACACACTGCTGACAATAAGAGAGAATGGAGAAAAGTATACCCCAAACATATTTCTATTTGTCAAAGGAAAACCTGGTATTTTTTTTTTTTTTTTAAATAAAACTTAGATCTAAATTCTCACTTTGCATTTAGAACTCCATTAGCAATGATAATCAAGAGAGAAACCAAAACCTCAAATTTCAGATTTGATCTGAGCCCAGTTTTAAAGCTCTGAGATACTTCAGGATGCTTTATTTCATGATTTTGATTTGCTTTTTATAGAGACAGACTCCCACAGCGTTATGCAGCTGAAGGCATAAGGTCAAACTACAGAACATTTAGGATCTTTTCATTCAGGGTGATTAAACAGAACTAAAGTTACAAATCTTTATATAATTATGTATATTACCATGGCAAGTGTGATAATGTAGCTAAATAACACTCACATCTAATGCTGCTTGGTGACTTAGCTTCAACTGGCTTTTCATTCCAACATAAAAATATCACAATCTGAGCTAGACTGAAAAGAGGAGCAACTGGTCAGTTTATAAAGTTCCTATTGGTCTATAAAGCATAAAGCTCAGGAGAGGGCTGTTAGATGAACTTAGCAGCAGGGAAGCCTGCTGCTCATCAGCTTTCTCTTCCTCAAAAGTAGGTACTTACTGCAGTAAAGAGAATTACTGCTGGAAATCTCCATGCATGGCAGTGCTTTTGTTATAATAAAAAAATTCTGAACAATGCAATTTCATCCCCACAACAATACCTTTTTTTTTTCCCACAACACACCTTTATGATCTACAACACGCATGCTTTGATTACCAGACTAATATGCATGAAACAAGAAAAACAAAGCCACTACTGGTACTGCTTGTAAGGTGGACAAAGCAAACCTGAGCTAGACACAGAATGGGCTCATGTCTTTTTTTCCTATACTTGTATCATTTCAGTTACTTCATGGAAACAGATTTTCTTGTAGGAATTTGTTCATCTCTGATGAATCCAAAATTCATCATCACAAGCCATATTTTGCTTCAAAAAAGACCTTTAGTGAAATTCTGGTCAAGTTGATATCAATAGACCTCTTCTCTTTAGCTCAGACAAAATAATTTTCATTGAGGACCAAATAGAGAAAAATACCTTACTCTGAAGACAAAGAGTCTGAACAGGTAGCGCTCAGAAACCCTATATTGAATGTGAGCACACCCATGTATTTGACATAAGGTGTGAAAAAATCCTGGTGTTTTCTCACAGTCATTTTTGATCTTGGGTCACGGAAGTAGCAACTCCTAACCTTTGCTGAACTTCTCTTTCATTCCTTGCCAACAAGTGCAGACAAAGGAGAGATTTTCATCAGTATTCACTCACCAACAGCAACATTATTGTATACAGACAACTTTCTCCTTGTTAATATCTATCACAGCTATCACACAATCAGTATTTCCTCCGTATCAAGTATGAAATATCTTGTCATCAGCATTGACGAGCAGCACTGTAAAGAAACAAATCAACATAAAGATCAGTAGTGAAAGGAAACATGCTGTATTTGGGAAAACATATAGGGAAAAAAGAAAAAGAAATCTAATGGAAACTTCCTGTCATTCTTTTCATTATTAGATACCCGAGAAGGTTATACAAGTAACTCAAGTCAAATTCTAAAATGGACCTTCCAGAAGAAACAGCTGGCAGTACAGGAAATAATCTTGAACATTCTCTAATATTTTGAATGTGCTTAGTTTGTAAAATATTTCAAGAATTCAACAGCAGAATATAGTTAATAAGGATTTGACTTCCATTTTCTGCTCTACTATAGCCTTGCTGGAAGACCAAGGAAATATTTCCAACTTCTCAGTGTTTTTTACTTTGCAATGTGCAAAAGCAATACAGTAAAAGAGAATGAAATTGTGATATTCAATTAGTATATGAACCAACTGGACGTTCACAGACAATCAGAATTATGTATTTGCTGAGTAATTATTTTCCATCTAAAAATATATGTCAATATTCAAAGTAAATGCAAGATTATTTTTTTTCTTATTTTAGAAGGAACATACTCACTTTTTAAAGCATATTCTATTTCACAGCAGTCTTCTGTTTATCTTCTTGCTGATTAAAACCTGAAAAGTACTGCTGTGCTTAAAAGAAGTGGGAAAAATATGGTGAAGACTACACTGAAAGTAATCATTTAAAAGGCATGCTATTTATGTGATGCTAATAAATCTTGGTTTTGTTTTTCTTGGGGTAAAGGAAATCCTTTTCTTACTTCATAAATAGAAAGCAAGCAGCAAATATTCAAATGAATCTTGCATTCAACAAGTCAAATATTTTATGTTTAATTCAGAAGTTAACAAATTTCAAACCATTTTAAAGGTTACAACCACACCATAAAACAGACATTGCACACCACTGAAGTGTTACTACTCATTGATAGATTATTTTCTGGAATTCACATTAAAAACCACATTACTAAGATGATCTTTAGCCCTCCAGTGTTACATTTTAAGGTAATATGTGACAAATATGAATATTCTTAAGGAAGAAAATCTTCTGAGTGTGTAGAGCTCAGCTTTGCTCACTGGGAGATTACAGTGGCTTTTATATATGTTACAAATGTGCAGTTATATTAAAGACTTCATAAGTTGAATATCACATCTCATGCTAAAATTTTCCACTAGACTGTAATGTTCTTTCTTTCTTTCTTTCTTGCATGCTTTTTTCTTTTGTCTTTATTTTTTTGTCTTTTTTTTTTTTTCTCCATTTAGCTATTGCTGGCTTACCAGAGATCTTGAACTTGAGAAAGGTTAGACATCACAATGCTGAAGCAGTTTGTGAGCATCAGCAGATTTAGCTTGTAATTTCATTGATCTATGTGGGCTTGCTGTTTGCAAACCAGCTGCTGCACTGTTTCCCCACAGCTACTGATCTGAGTAGCATTGATTTTTTCCCTTACATTAACATAGCATTACTTCTTTAATGGGCAATAAATGACTGGATGTAAATACAAACAGGGCTGCAACAACAAAAGAGAAAAAAAAAAGACATTATTTATTTTTTGTTTAAAGAACTCTATTAATATTTTCCACAAAAATTAAAAGCATTAGTTATTGATCAAGATAAATGCTATTTTAGTGCGCACACATTTATTTTGCCAGGAAATCATCCTTTTTTCCCTACTTCTTCATAGTCCAAAATGTTGTATCTCACAGAGATTGCATTTTTGCCACAACATAAGTGGTAAAATAGTTTATTTTTACTGAGAATTATAGAAACATGAAAGATTCTCTTCATTCTGCTTACACTAACGCTAGAGCCACATGAGATCTGTAGGAGATATCCTCTGTTAGCTCTCTTTTTTTTTTTTTGTTTTTGTCATTAAAGAAACTTGAATGGACTTCAGTTTCAACAGAGTGGATATGACAACTGCAGAATAGCATGAATTATCTTCCATATACGGCGTACAATATGCTTAGTATATTCCCAGGGAAGTGGTGGAATCACAGTCCCTGAAGGTGTTTAAGGAAAGGGTAGATGTAGTACTTAGGGACATGTTGTAGTGGGGAATATTGGTGGCAGCTGAATGGTTGGACTGGATGATTTTATAGGTCTTCCAACCCTAATGACTCTGAGATTCTATTCTGTGATTCTATAAGGTCATGGTATCACCACGTGCTACTTTATTCCTACAGTGGAAAATGTTTTAATTATTCCTACAGTGTAAGACAGTTAAAACAAAAACAAAAACAAACAAACAAAAACAAAAACAAAAAAGAAAAAAAACACAAGCCCAAAGCTTAGTCATTTAAGAATGAAATTGATCGGGCGAAAGTTCCTGATCCTATTTAACAGTAGTCTCCAGTCAGTAGGGATGTCAGTACCTTAAAGAGATGCAAAATCAAATGTAGCTTCTACAGACACTTCATGAGGAGAAGGTAAGATTGAGAATGCTGAGAATTAGCTGGCAAGATCTTCTGGAGAAGAAAAGTAGTGGTGGGTTACAGTCTTCTGGGCTGCAGACTATCATAGACTGTAATGCCAGTGATTTCCTCGCTGCCAGTATCTCAGAACAGCTCCAAGACCCAAAACCCAAAAGGAGAAGGAGTTCCCTGTGACTGTTTATGAAGGAGTATTTCTTGTGGGAAAAAAAAACAACTTATTCTAGCCATGCATTTTTGTTAGTCTGTGGAAAATGTTCAATGAAATGGAAGATGGGAATTCCTCATTCTCATGCAACCCTCTTTTTCCTACAACTAGAGAAGGGAAATAATTTCATACAGATGCTGTAGAGGTACCTACTGGAGACTTACAGGAAAATTATTCCCACCAAAAGAACTTGCCATGTAATACCATGATGGAGTCAAAAAAATAACACATAAATTGATTGCCAAAATTTATGCAGATCCAAAATGCACCTGGTGTCAGTCTAACCAATCTCCCCTGGTTTCACTGTCCTTTGTCTAGCCAGTATTTAATGTACATTTTAGCAGAGACAATGTGCAAATCATTAAAAATTATCTTAAGTAACATTGGTTCCAATTTGAACATCCTACTACTAACCTCTCTACAGTCCTAAGTAAGAATTTCCATGCACATTTTTCACCAACTTTTATTCAGTTTTTAATCCACCATGAGATTTTGACCCCTTAGCTCATAGGTTTTTTTTTGTTTGTTTTTGTTTTTTTTCCCTTTAGTAGTATTTTATGAAGAACTTTACTGAGGGTTTTTTGAAAATACAAACAAACTATGTTCATAGGTCAACTTTATCTACTATTTTATTAACTTTTTCAAAGCACTTCAGCAGGTTAGGGGAGCATGATTTCCCTTTATTGATGTTGTGAAGCTCTGACCCTTTTAGCTTATACTTATTCATTTGCTGAGCTATTCTATCCTTAATTATATTCTTAATCTATTTCCCCAGAAACAAGATGTAGTTCACTGGGCTTAATTCCCAATTCTGTATTTGGGCCTGTCTTAAAGCAGTCATCATATTAGAATTTTTCCAACCACCACTGGTCTATATCACATCTTCTAACAAGTGCTTCCTCTGGTTCATATTTCATTCTAGTATCTGTTACATCTGATGATTTTCCATTTTTACATGAGTTTATCAAATTACTCAGTACTTCTCATGTAAAAGACTACTGCCTTTGCTAGTGCTACTCGTCTGTTGTGATTTGATCTGACAGGAACTGAAGTACCACACAGTCATTCACGCACTCCCCTCAGCTTCCCAGTGGGATGAGGGAGAGAATGGGGAAAAAATACAAAGTAGAACTCATGGGTTGAGATAAAAAGTTTACTAAATTAGAGAAAAGGGAGAGGGATAAAAAGATAAGAGTGATAATTATACTGATACATATACGTAACAAGAGATGCACAAGCAAATGCTCACCACCCACTGACTGATGCTAGTCCCTGGGCAGTGGAAGAAAACCCCCAGAACTTCCCCCTTCTTCAAACTTTCCTTCCATGTGCTGTATATGGTATGGAATATCCCTTTGGTCATTTTAGGTCAGCTGTCCTGGGTGTGTCACCTCACGGATCCTTGTGTTCCTCCAGGCCCCTTTGTTGGCAAAAGAGGAGAAAACTGAATTATCCTTGGCTCTGCACAACACTGGGCAGCAACAACTGGAAACATCAGTATGTTATCAGCATTGTTTTTCAATCAAAGCATAGCATAACACCAGACACTATGCAGAAAATAACAGCCTCATCTGAAAATAAGACATTGTCAATTTGCGTTTTGAGCCTCACTTGCCATCTAGAAGAAGGAACAAGATAAAAAAAAGTCTATTCAACTCAATCATACTCTTTCTTCTGTGGTGAATTTTAATCATGGTTAACTATGGTTTTAAATTGATATTTTTTCTTTTTAATTATTTTGCCCCTACACTTTCTTAGCTGAGCAACTGTTCACTCCAAAGTTATTAAATCTAGTTGGCAGCTTTTGTGGCTTTGGGTTTTTATTTTAGTGGTTAGATGTGGGTGGCCCATCAACCTGAATGAATTATCTGCTATCCTCACTTCCTGGAGAAAAAGTGGGAAGGGAGAATCAAATCCTTCCACCATTCATTAATAACCAGTCAGGCACACTAGCAATATCTAACACCAGGAGCTGTTAAAACCAGCTTTGACAATAATCTGGCAAATAACAGATATAAAAAGGATGTGCTTATGTGAAAAGGTATGGTTTTTGTATTCTGGGATTGTAGGAGTGTTCTTCATCTCTGTTTAAAGTACACAGGTCTTAATGATTAGGAAATATTGTTGAACACGATTTTTAGTGAAAAAGCATTGTAAATTCCCACTGAAATGTGTACGTGGCTAAGCAAAGGTCAGCAAGCTGTTGAGTAAACCTTAAATGCTCACACTAGAGGATTAGAAACTCTGAATTTCAGCATTTGGTGAAGTCGATGGACTTTCCTTTGGAATTTGAGTCTTTAATACTCAGATCTGAATTTGAATGGATGAGAAAATTGAAAAGGAACTTCATCTGAAAACTGATTTTGATTGCAAGTCATATAAAGCTCCCAAGTATGAAGGCATAGATTGCAAACTATGCCATGCTTCCACAACGAAAACTCACATTACGTTATCTTCAGCTAGGTTTGAATTTCATTAAAGAATTATCACATAGCTCTTAACTGCAAGTAAGAAGATAGATTACTACTGGCTTTGTTTTCCCTTCAAATAAAATTTTCAGTTTCATCTGTGTTTGGAGGCCCTATGTGCTCCACTGCTAAGCATAGATTTCTGCGTAAATTATATTTCTATTGGCTTTAACAAATTAAAATAGAACATGTTTTAATGCATGTGTTTAATATTAAATCATTTTTGCTTCAGGGAAATTTTAGTAAACGTTAACTGTCAAAAAATGTAATGAAACAAAGTTAAAATAATAGAAAGTAGTCTGCAATAACAGCTTTTCAGGTTAACAGAAGTTCAGCTCTGCATGTTCAAACTACTTCTTTACTAAGAACAGAAAGGTTGAGGAAGTAAAAGTCAAGTACACAAATGTATACTGTTGAATCATATATGGAAATTATCATTGTTATCATTCTTCACTTGCTTACTGTTAAGCGCACTTCAATCAATGAAAGAAAAAAACAACCAAATTAATATACAAATATTTTATTGTAGCAATTACCTTTTTATTTTGGATTTCTAATATATAAACACTTTTTTCATATGATCTTGGAAATTATAAGAGTACCAGTTAAGCGTTCTGAATTGGTGTAGCATCTAACGCATGCATTATGTCAGAAAGAAACCGATATGAAGAAATTAAACTGCATCAGAAATATTGACAGACCTATAGATTGAATTACACAAATGTGAGATACATACAGACTTGGAGCAGTTCTGCTTAGTGATCAATGTCAAATGAATTTCAAAATTATTTTTGCTTCTTGTGTCTTGTTTTATTTTAGAATTTAATTTCAATTAGTAGTATGAAATAAAATCAGTACTTATTATTTTCATTTACAAATGAAATAAAGTCTAACTAGTAAAAGCAGATTTGAACTTAAAACCTTTTTTTTTTTTTTTTTTTTTGAGCCCAAGCACCACTATGTTTATCACTACTAAGATACAAATTATTCAAAAGCAAGAAGTGCAATTGGAGACTTTAAAATTTTCAGCTATTAATGTCATAAGTTGATATACATAGGCTGTACGATGAGGTTGTATTGCCCCCTATAGTCACTGTGTGTCAGCTGGGATGGGAGGGGGAAGGAAAGAGTGAGAGAAATTATTTACCAAAAGTGCTGCAGATTTGGTTTGATTCATACTTTATAAAGGGTGTGGTAGAAAACAGTGAACAAATCTATCCTGGCCATACTGTTCAAGATAAATTTGTTTGTGTTACTGTCCAAGCATGTCTGGATAAAATAAAATGTACCTTCACATGTAGATCAGAAGATTTCTGCAGCTTATTTTGTCTGGCTGTATTTGATATGTATTTGCCAATCTCTGGTACATGGCGGTACACCAAAGATGGGACTGTACCTGCCTTGCATGTTCAGTTGCAGATGAGTGAGCTTGATTCACCAGCAAAGGATGCAAGAGCCTACCTTCTCCTTTTCTCCCAATGGGCATACCTTTGGAGGCTGAGCGTAACAAGGATATTTCTCTCCAAGGCATACAAGACTAAAAGAAGCGCTAGAACAATAGAACACGTGCACAAACTGCTTGTTGAAGCACCTTCAGGACAGGGGCTAGAAAGAAAGAAAGAGGTTCCTCTTCAGCAGTAGGAACAAAAATTCATGTTTCCCATAGCCATGCTCAATGGCAGCCTCTATACCTAGGAGACACAGGGTGTTTTCCAAATTCCTTCAGAATAATGTGCCATTTTTAACAACCAGCACAAGTAAGCTCTTCTTACTTCACTTTGCTATCATAAAAGCACTTAATTGAATCTCACCTCAGCAGCTGTCCTAATACTTTTCTCGTATGAACATAATTATGTACAGCATTCTGTATGTCATTCCGTAGGTTGCAAACACAATATAACAAATGCATTAAATTCTTGGGGATATCAGAGATATTTAATGAACTACTGACTCTACTGTGCTATGAAATTTCATGGAAATGACAAATACTCAATAAACTCAGTACACCAGACTTGATAGGGTGTAATACTGCTACCAATGTTCATCATATTTCTGGAGAAAGCTTTTCTACTTTCATAATCATAGGGATACTTTCAGTTATCTGAAGTTCACGCTACTCCTCAGAGGTGACAGTTTCACTTCTGAGTCACCTACCTCTTTTCCTTTAGTTTCACAAATATGTTTGTAGTTGCATGATAAGCAAACAGGTTGGAGAACTTCAGCTGCTAAAAACATATTATTTTTTTCCTTATCATATTATTTTTAACTGGGATCTGTTTTGAGATTCACTATATAGCAGCATCCATGTTTGTATTTGTACAAGGGATATGAGAAACAGAAATAATAGCAGTTGGTTATGGAAACTAACTCTATGGCAATGATGTCTTATGATAGTTAAAAGCTTTGTGTAGCAGTGGTTTCAGGAACATGAATTATCCTTAAAATGCCATTATATTTCACTCAGTCTGAGAAAGAATAGAGTAAGTTTTCCTATCTGCATACCTTCACAAATCTCCGTCCAGACAGAAAAGGCAGTCTTGCAAAGTGAAGCTGAACAATTTGTTTTGTTTTTGTGAGTATATGACCAGACACAGTCACATACCAAATCATTATTTTACTATGATGACTAGAAACTCAATAATGACTAAGCTACTGATGAAATGTGATTGCTGCTTACCCAGCAGATCGATACTGTCTCACTGCCTCCTGATGTGGAGGCTCTGTACCCTGAGAGTATTCAACCATTTATCTTACCCTTTACTGTAAGCTCTTTGAAGCAGGGTTAGTTTTGTTCTGTTGTCCTTGTAGATAGCATGAGACCTGCAGCTTCACTGTCAAAAGTTAAATGGAAACACCTGCAGTGTTTACCCAGTAAAAATTGTACAATATCTACCAGAGGTATCACACCTTCTAATTGCCTCACCTGGATAACCAGCCTTACTCTTGTATTTTCTAGTCGATCACTCTGCTTTCTTTCTACCCTACATACACTCAAACCCTGTTGCCTACTATATATCACTGTAAAGTAATTCAACTAATATCAAATTCTATGAGGGATACTCCAAACGTAATGCCTCCTATTTTATGATGTAGGTCCATGATGTCAGAAGAAAATATTGGTAGCATGGCGGTAAAGGCTGAACCTTCCCACCAATATTCTGTTACACTCTGTTGCTGTGGGACAGATGGCAACTGAGGGGCAGTCCGACAAAACAGCATCTGACATGGAAGTGCATATGAAGCAAAGGTGTGACCTTGAATTCCTACATGCAGAAAAAAATCACATCCATCAAAACTTGCTGAATGTTTCTGGAGATCAAACAGTGGATGTCAGCACAGTATGGTGATGGGTGGTGTGTTTCAGCACTGGCAATCTAAATCCGAAAGGCAAGCCTTGTTGTAGATGATTATGAAGATTTTTATGAGTGTGTCATGCAGGCTCTTGTTTATTACTAGTGAAAATGCACAGCTAATAGTGATAACTACATTGGAAAATAGTGTTTAGTAGGTGAGAATCTGCTCTATCAAACAGTGTTATTGTGCTTTTTGTATCTGCTGTCATTTCCATGGAAATAAATAGAAGGCATTACTTTCAGAGCAACCTATGTAATCATGAGTCACTCAAGGCTGTTACTATCTTTGCCTTAATTTTCTCTTAGTCATGCTTCTTTCACGGAACCATAGAATCATGAAAGTTTGAAAAGACCTCCAAGATCATCCAGTCCAACCACCCACATACCATGAGTATTTTCCACTAAATCATGTCCCTCAGTACAACATCCAAACATTTCTTGAACACCCCCACAGGTGGTGACTCAATTACCTCTCTGGGCAGCCTGTTCCAATGTCTAACCACTCTTTTGGAGAATAAATTTTCCCTAACATCCAAACTGAATCTCCCCTGGTGTAAATTGAGGCTATTCCCTCTACTCCTATTGCTAGAAACATGAGAGAAGAGACCAACCCCAACTATCCATTTATCTCCATTTATCCATCTGTGGAATGTAAGGGACAAAGTAAACACAGAAAGAAATAAATCCATAGAGCAAGTCCACCAATCTACCAAAATTATTATGCCATCAATTTTCCTTGCATTTTGTATGTTTCTGTAGCATACACAATGAAAAACAGGTTTCTAATTCAAATTTGAGTTACTTTTGAACTAGAGATTAGAGTGTTAGGCATATTTATATTTTTGGATAACCTTTACTTGATTGTGTTTTACATATTATTTTTCCATATTTCTTCAGTCACCTCATTGCTAACATGGTAGAAAGAATAAAACACATCAGAGCTAGATTTTATGAAGTGAAATGCTTCTGTACCTCCCCCTGGTCTTTGTATGGCAACATGCTCAAACTGCTGTGATTCTCTCTCAAAATAACATTTTTTTATGGATGTCAACACTAACATTTAGAGGGTAACAATTCAGAAGAGACAAGGTGGTTAATTGATGTCTTCTGAATATTTTGGATATGTAACACTAAAGATTTGTTCCAATATCAGACGGGTTGTTGAAGAACAACCCTTTGATGATTCAAGAGAAGGTAAACTACTACAGGAGAAGACCAGAGAATTAATTCTGACTGAAAATGACAAGTTTAAACTATTAGTGCAAGGGGGCTCAAAAATGAATGTAAATCCATCTTAAAGGCTTTTACATTAGCAGAATATGTTTAAAATATCTTACTGGCACTCAGAGAACAATTTTTCTTAGTTTTCTCTCCACTTACTGGGAAGAAGAAGTGACTTGTCTTCCCAGTGGACAGTGCACTGTCCATGTTGCATTTCATCAGTCTCATCACAGGGAAGTCAAAATTTCTGACATTCCCTGCTAGAAATTCTTGTTTGTTTGTTTTGAATCTCCTGCAGTCACAGTGAGTAGAGGCAGATGCACCTTTTCCATTCCTCCCACTATGATGTTATGAAATTCAAGACAGACCACGATAGACAAATCTAACCAGCCTTGTAAAGGTGGTGCTATGTGGATGATTCCGATTACATATATTATGGACTTTCTAAATCATTGTTAGGTAATTAAAAAAAAAAACATTTTAAACATTTATATCTCTGGTGACCGTAGTATGGCAGAATCTTGCAACAAACATGCACAAGGTTCATAGTTTTGCTTTTTGATATCTCTTCACAGGCAGCTAGTTTAATTTCTTGTATATCTCTGCCATTTTTCTTTCATATTAATATTCCTATATTAAAAAGTACACTATTTCAAGCTGCTGAACTGATTTTCAAGAGGAATCTTGGTTCACATGAATTGTAATTCCTCATGAAATTTTTCAAAAAATGGCCAGATTCAATTCCATCCCTTGTATTGGAACATTAGGAAGTAATCTTAAGTAGGAAGAAATTACAAACTAGCAGAAATAGTTCATACTGTTTTCAAAAAGGCTCATGAAATGTAATTCGTTGCCTTAGTTTTATGACAGGTATGGTGTCTCTACAACAGTTAAAAGGCACCAGTTAAGCTCTGTACAGATGCTCTTTTTCTGAGTACACACAAAAAATTATCCTAACTGAATCTCCACAACTCCTTATTGTGAAAGTTTTTATTTTATTTTTTGTTTTGCCATTTCATTGTTTTCCTTCTATCTCCTTCCCTTTCTCACTTTGATAATTTCACTGAGTTCCCACTATTTCATCTCCAAGTACATTAAATATCACAGTGTATATTTTGCTGTAATGAAGAAATTAATACAGAAATATAATATTTCAACACTTATCCATAACTATGGGTTATCACTGCATAACTATATTATACAATGTAACCATACCCTGCAAGCCAGCCTTGCTAGTCTTCATTTTTTTTGCTTATCTCTCTCACCTGTTTTGTTTCATTTAGTTTGATATCATGATTCTGTATAGCATTAGAATCACATGACTATGGCATTGCTAAAATGCCACTGCTGTTGGTCAGGTGCATGCAGTTCCCCACCAAATTTGGACTACTGTTTTAAAAGCAGTCCTCTAAAAACAAGTAGTGTTTAGAGATGCAAGGTGTACCAAAAGAGGAAATACACAGATCACTCTGAAATCTATCATTATTTTGCATGTACATAGATTGTTCTGAAAGTAATGCCTCCTATTTATTTCCATGGAAATTACAACAGATACAAAAACACTATTTGATAGAGCAAGTTCTTACCTAAAAAAACTACTTTTTAACATAGTCACCATCATTAATTATGCCTTTTTCTTTTTTTTTCTTTTTTTTTTTTTTTTGCCAGTAATGGACAAGAGCCTGCATGGTGTGCTCTTAAAAATCTGCTCCAGTGGAGGTGACCCACTCTTGCTGTCATTACTATTGAAACACAACAAACACCACCTCTCTACATTCACATCCACAGTTTGGTCTCCAGAAACATTTTCAGCAAGTGTAGATGAATGCTAATGGGTGCAATTTTCTGCATGGAGGAATTAAAGGACACACCTTTGCTTCCTATACACATCCATGTCAGATGCCATTTTGTCGGACTGCCCCTGTGCTGTCATCTGTTGCATAACAACAAAATGTAATGGAATACTGGCAGAAAGATTTATCCTTTGCTGCCATACTACTAACATTTGCCTCTGACATCATAAGCCAAGATCATAAAATAGGAGGCATTACTTTCAGAGCAACCCTCATAGTATTTCTTAATATTTCTAAAGAGCCATATCTTTCTTTGAGTAGATCATGCCAGTTTCTTTTGTGCGGGCCAAAAGGGATCATTAAACACCAATGGGCCTCTGAGTCCTCTTCAGAGATGATAAGGCTTCATCAAGGAATTCGTTTTCCTTCTGTAAAAGATCTGCAGGGCAAGGAAGGTAAATGAACTGTGAAAAATATAATCACTGATTTTACTCTTGCTTTTTTCATCATAAAAATTCCATTTATTTAAATTCCATTATGCCTGCTGAAAGCATAAATATATACTTTTGTTACATTTTTACATTCTCTTTGTCAAAAAAATGTTTTAAATATTCTCCATGATACATATTACACAAGATGGGAGTGGAAACTTTGGGACAAAGTGAGCAGTTAACAAAGTAAATTTATCTAGAGAAGCTGCTCAGAAATGATGGGAAAATATTTCACAAGTATCTGTGGGGATTATAGTCTAATACATTTTCAGAATTGATTTGAGAACTAAGGTTCAAATTTTCAGAAGTACCTGGGCATTTAACTCACGTTTTAATTTAAGAGAGCTGGACCCCAAAACCTATGAGAAGCTAGAATTTAGGATGAAAAGCCTTACTGAAAGTCAGGGGGATTTGGGTTATCAAAGGCCAGAATTTTTTTAAAGAATTTAGGAATATAGAAAGAGAAATAGATGCCTAGCTGACTTTTTTTCAAAGTAGAGTGAAGAAAGGTTAAGTCTGTAACACTCATTGAGATTAGTGTGATCTTAGAAAGTGCTAGATACATTTCTGCATTTAAATATCTCTCAAAATCTTTTCTTGAATTGTTTTTGAAAGTGCAGCTTTATCATCCGAGTGACTTGTTCTTAATTCTTGCCCTCAAAAAGATTGCCATAGATGTATTTCACTCAAATAATTTTGTCTTATGATCTTGATGGAAGCAGGCAGGATTAGATAACAAAATCTCATTTTATCAAAGCTTACTTGATATTTGGATCAGAAAAAAAATCATAATAATAAATGACTAAGAGCTGAAAATAACACGTTTTGCTATAATTGTATTTGGGAGAGCTCTTCTAGACTCTGAGCATGTTCAGCTTCAAAAGTTCATCTTGTAAATGCTAAGCAGCCCACAGCACAAGCTCATGTGTATGAAGTCATGTTGTTACCAGTGCTAGAATGAATAATTTACTTTCACTGCATTTATCACAGTTGGGAAGAAGATGAGGGTTAGAATGGAAAAAGGAAAGTTGCAATGTGTCACGAACCTGTAAATGTAGTTGTGGATTTTGATTTCTGAGGATGAGAATTTCTGTCTGATTGCGCACCTCATAAATATCTGCAGCTCAGGTGTATTTAGCCTCTAGTATTTTTTATTCTAATTTTTGTAATTCACTCATACAATTATCATCTTCTAAGTAACAGTTCTCAGTATTCAGGCTTTAAAATGAATCCACTCTTTGGTACTGAAAATATAAGCTCCTTCCTGAGTCACATTTGATTTTTTTTCCTGTGATAACTGGCTTCTGAACACACTGGCTGATGGTAAGCTTTGTCATGAGATGCTGAGATATAAAGAACAACATGTTACCTCATAATCTCTTCTTGTTAATGCTTGTTCTGGAGAGCACCTGCTGTCTCTAAAAGGGATTTAAGTGACCCAAGATTAAGAAGTCTCCATACAACAATTACTGTTCTTATCTCTGAAGAATACTCATACCAATGTGACATCTTTCTGATGGTTTCAAATTCACAGACTTAGAGATAAGAGTCAAAGAATCATACTGTATGCAATTATAAGATATCAAACCGGTCCAATAAGGTTCCATTTTGGAGAATATTAACACTATCAGACTAATGGATTTCTGTCTGCAAAGCACCTATTAGGAAGAAATAACTCCAGATTTCATTTAAATAAATTTTAAAGTGCAAAAATGCTTACAGTATATTATTTCCGGTTCATCCTTAATTCATAAATGGCATAACGAGTGTCAAGGAGCTAAATTAATTACCCAGTGTAACACTGACAATTTATCAAAGGTGGTATAAAAACTCATAAATGCTATCATTCATATCAAAGAATCACAGAATTGCAAGCACTGGAGATCTCTCAAGAGTTCATTGAGTCCAATCCCCCTACTAAAGCAGGTGCCCTACAATAGGTTGCATAGGTAGGCATCCAGACAAGTCTTGAATATCTTCACAGAAGGAGACATCACAACCTCTCTGGGTAATCCGTTCCAATGCTTCATCACCCTTACCTTAAAGAAGTTCCAAATGTCTGTATGGAACTCCATACAGTTCAAGTTTTAGGCCAAATGTATGTCTTGTTATCTCTTTGATCTAAGGGATACAAATAAATAAATTTACAGTCTCGTATACACAAAAGATGTATGTCATCATGATGTCAAAGATGTCATGCTATCATGACAACCATCAGACTATCTCTCATATCACTCCTCAAAATATTTTTCAAAGCCTGCTTAACCACTCAGTTCCCCTTACCGTTACTTGCACTGATGGTATTTGTGCAATGCTGGATTTTTGAAATATTGTAAAAATTCATCAATATTTTGAAAATTTAATTGAAAAGCTGAAATTACATATAAGTGGTAGTCATTGACTCTGACCATCTTTCTTCTTTCTAACAGTCTGAGTACAAATATTGTAACATGAACTATAATTTTACTTCTTCTCTTCCTCCATCCCCATAACTTGGGATCCTTTAGAAGACAACTTCAAGAAATAGGGACAATAAATATCAGAGCTAAATATCAAATATTATCAGCTAAACTTCTGATTTAGTCATCTTTTATATAAAATGAGAAAGTGAGACTGCTTGGAACTTTCCTTTGTCTGGTCTGAAGGAATTTTGAGATCTTCAGATGGCCAACCATCTAGATAACTTCAATAATGTGTGTACCATCAAACTCATTCAAATGCTACCTGAACTAAAATAGAACTGATTTAATTTTATTTAAACAAACAACATATATATATGAGATGGATAGAATAGAATAGTTGAGTTGGAAAAGACCTGCAAAGATCATCCAGTCCAACTGCCTGAGTTCTTCAGGACTAACCGAAAGTTAGCATGCCATAATGGGAGTGCTGGTCAAATGCCTCCCATTTCTGCAGGTATGGGGCATCATCCACCTTGCTAGGAAGCCTGTTCTGGAATTTATGCAGCCTCACTGTAAAGAAATTTTTCCTAATATCCAGTCTGATCCTTCTCCAGATCTACACTGTTCTTAAGCATCCTGACATCAGTTCCTAGGTAGCAGAACCTGGCACATTCCTTTGCTACCCCTTCTGAGAGAGCTGCTGAGAGCAGTGAGATCACAGAATCACAGAATCACAGAATGGCCAAGGTTGGAAGAGACCTCAAGGATCATGAATCTCCAACCCCCCTGCCACATGCAGCCTCCCCAGTTAATACTAGACCAGGCTGCCCAGGGCCCCATCCAACCTGGTCTTGAACACCTCTAGGGATGGGTCATCCACAGCCTCTCTGGGCACCTCACCACTCTCACAGTAAACTTTCACAGTAAAGAACTTCTCACCTCTCAGTCTTTTCTCCAGACTAGATCAGGCTCTCAGCATCTTCTCACACCACATGCTTTTCAGCCTTCCTTTGGATACTTTCAATGACCTTAACATTCTTCTTAGATTTCGGAGCCCAAACATGTACACAATATTCAAGGTAAGGCTGCAACAACAATAAACATAGTAGGAGAGTCACCTATTGACTAGCTGACTAAGCTGTGTTTAAGGAATACCACAGTGCAGCCTCTCCTTTGACTGCCAGGGCACACTACTGGCTCACACTGAGCCTATTGTCAATCAGCACCCCAAGTTCCTTTCTGCTGAGCTGCTCTCCAGACACTAATTTCCCAAAAACTAGTGAAACTCACAGATTGGTTAGAAACAAAAATTAATAATTTTAAATTAGATGCAAATTGTAGGTTTGCCAGAAGGAAAAAGTAACAGAAGGCAACTGTAACAGTGAATGGATAATTTAAAGGATAATTGAAGACTGTCATCCTGGATACTAGGTGATGGAAAGCCAAGATGTCAGTTTGCTGTGGCTGAGGAAAGTTTTAACTATCCCAATCTGAAAAGGTGAAATTATTATCTGAGGTCATTTCACATTTTCTTGGCTGTGTTTAGGATTCCTCCAGTGGAAAAGAATAAGTTCAGTGTGTATAAGCTCTCTATTTATAATTTCATTAGAATATTTTCATTTTTTGTGCCAATAGCAAAACTTGAAGGAGAATCCCATTGTATTTTTAGACTACATTAAGCACAGCTTTCTTCCTGTATGAACTGTAGAACACCTGAAATCCATTGATTGTATCCATAGTGGTAGAAAAAATGTACAAAAAACAACCAAATTAATTAATAAGCTGTGATGTGTTGCCCAAGCAAAGATTAGCTTATTTGTGTTCTATGTGTCTAATGAATGTTTCCAGCACCACAGAAATTGCATCAGCTACAATGTGAACTTAAGGATATATGGTGACCCACTATAACAGATATGAGGAGGTTGACTTCTATTTATCAGGATTGGACACAGAAATCCAGATTTTTCCTGTGATCCACAGATCAATGATTACACAACAAACCACACCAGCTCCTTCACAGCTTGCTCAGTCTGTTGTGTCACTATGTAGTTAAGAAGCCTTTAATCTTCAGGCTGACACAGACACAATGAGTCTACAGACCAAAATTTCATACCCTATTTGGATGAAAGCTAATTACTGCCTGTTACTTTATCTGCTTTCCTGTGAGTAGAAGAAAGTGGAAAATCATCACATGCATTGATTTTACTATTTCATGCTTTGTGCTATGAACTACAACCGCAAAAAATATTAATAATAAAAAAAAGATATTTCTATGTTTCAGAAGTATAAAAGATTGTAAGACAGTCATAAAATAGTGCTGGCCAAGAAGTATCCTCCAATATGTATGCTTAATTTACTCCACATTAAATTTCTGTTTGCCAAGTTCCCAGCTAAGGGCGTATTTTTACAATTGTTTCCAATGACAAGTGCATTTCCAGATCTGAGCAGCAGTCTTTAAAATGGGGCTCTGTGGTATCAAAAATGAGTTCAGCTAAAGTCAGTTAGTGCACAAAACTTTATGTCTATGTGGCTAACTCTTAAATTCCAATGGAACTGTTGACAGTGTGCAAAGTGAAAAACACAACCAAACCTTTGCAGGACTAGGGACTTCAGAGTAAAGTCACTAATACCATTATAATATATTATTAAAAACAAAGTAAAACAGAACAACAAATAACGATTAGCCTAAATGAAAACTGATGTTAATTGAGTATAATAGATCAAATGGAAGGAAGCAAATACAAGAAAACCAGGAAAAGAATCAATAAACTAGAAGGATATGAACATGTATAGAGTATGGTTTACCAGAAGAGAAACAATGATAAATAAGGAAGGAGATAATGTCCTTCACAATTCAATAATCAGCAGAAAACTATGAATTAATAAAGAAAATGCTATCTCCCAAAAGTTATATTTGTAATGTACAAGATATACGAGCCAGATTCACACACACATTAAAAAAAAAAAAAAAAAAAAAAAAAAAGATAAATCAAAGATTTCAACAATAAAAAGCCTTTTCATAATCAGAGAATGGCATAAGAAATCTTATTAATGAAACAGCTGCAGTGTCTCCTGTCACAATATCCTTTGATGACAAATTATGCTTCAAGGTGAGAGCCAAGTCAGTTGAGGTTCTTATTCTGAATTACTCTATAGGAATCCATCTCTCTTTCTCCCAAATCTCTCTCTTTCACATATAGTCATATGAGTAGACCATGATGACTTAGTTGATAACAAATGAAGCAAAGTCATCCTTCACCATTTCTTTCCTATGTAACAGATTTCTGGTTAATATAATTATTGAATATTTATTTAAGTACTTCCATAATTTTTTTTTTTTTTTCTTCTTTGTAGTTTGGGAAGAGACAAGCATTTTAGCACATTATTTCAGGAAAGGTTTTCTTCCTTAGAGCTCTTCTTATGTTCTGAATGCTAAAACAACAACTAATGGTTTTCAGCATTTGTCATCATGCTTTCTTATACCATATTTCAAATAGTCTGTCAACAACTCCTTTAAACTCCTCGTGCACACAATAAACCTTTTTCACGTCCACGCTATTTCTCCCCAGTTTCAGTTCTCATTGGCTTCTCTGCCATTTTAAGCTAGTTTCCATCCAATTTAGCCTAGTCCAGTGACAAAACAGCCCTCCTCCCTCATAGCCTATGAGAAATAGGACACTTTTTGTGGCAGCGAATATATATGCAAAACACCTGTGCTCTTGCTACCTTCAGCAGGCTATAGTAGAATATTTTTGAGATACACATAATTCTGGCTTAGTTCCACAAAATGAATGGTGTAACTGTCTCAATTTAATTACCAACCCATGAAGCAGTCTGACAGACCCAGTGCAGTGCTTAGTAAGCATTTTACCTCAGACAGCTTAAAGATGTATTGTAGCACTGAAATTAGAATACGTAGCATGACTTGTTCTGTCATCCTACTTTGGGAATGCAGCATTCTTGTCTCTATAATGAGATGTCTGATATTCACCCATTTCACCTGTAGCAAACAGGAGTAAAACGTAAGTAACCATAAGTTGGCATATTAGTTGAATGCAAGCTAAAATATTCATTTTCTTGGCAGAATGTTTTAGATTCTTTAAACTATCTAGACAAGTGCAATACATAATTTACTTTTATTTACATTTTGAAAAACACTTTATGTTTACTAAATTTTTAAAAATTACAATCAGAAAAAAAAAAAAGAAAAAACATCCTGTTCAATTTTTTTCTCCATCTTCCCACTTGCAAGAAGTATGTTAGGAAAACACTTGCAACTATATATATAGAATAAGGATAAAATATGTGTTACTTGTGACCTATTTGCGAGAAAAGTTTTCTGTTCTTAATTCAAAGAACAAGTAGGAAAAAATATTGTATTGAAAACAGTTCAAAAAAAAAAAAAACACAAACAACCCACTATAGGACACTTTATAAAGCTTACACTAATGCAATTCAGTAATGACTTTTTTAATAAATATGTACATACTTGAAAATATGCACTGCACACTATTGAAAGTATAGTAAAATGATATACCTTTATTAAAGACACAAAACAAGTGAACCAGCTTGTTTCCAGAACAAGAAAGACTGAAACTTATTTATTCATGTATAATCTTACATAGAAAATTGAGTAGCTTTATTTTCTTTTTAATTATGTCATTATATCAAAATCAGGCTCTGCCATCTTTTCTCCAGGTAAACAATTTTAAGAAGGTGTTTGTAAAAGCAATAAAGCCCAAGGTAAGTTTCAAAACACATCACAAGAATGTTCACACCTATGAGATGGCCTGGCTAGACTATACAAAAATCAGTGAGTTTTCATTGACTCAGTTACTGACTTAACACAACTCTGAGTTAGGTGTCATAAAACAAATCCTGCTCAATGCCATTTCGGGAGTCACAGATCATGGAATGCAAAAAAATAATATTCCAAATTATCCATACAAACAAACAAACAAGCAAACAAACAAACAAAAAAGCCAGCCCCACAACTCTTTAAAATAGACTTAGTAAAGCAAAGAAACTAAGATCTTTATTTTTGTTCTCTGCAGTACAGAAAACAGTCCTTGCAGGAAGCACAGACAAAAAAGAAGTTTCAGGCACTATGAGAAACCTTGGAGTCACAAGAATGGAACTGTACACTATCTGAAACAATATTAATGTCTATGATTTTGAAGTTATTTTAAAATTTAGGCTTGAAATGTATTAATAACAAACAGAATACCATCAATTCAGCACATGAAGCCATAATGGGATACACTCGTTCATGTTTACCCTTCCTTTTTCTGTTCATTGTTTTCAAGTTTGGTCAAGTCAGTTCCATTTCTTGTAATTGCTTGGAAAGAAGGGATCAGAGAATCAAACTTGTGCAGGACATACAGAAGCCAAATTTTATAAGGATGTGTACTGAGCACCTTTTTGAAGATCAAGGCCCCCTTGAGATGGCTGAAGTTAATAATTTCAAAGCCAAAGGACGAAAAAAAAAGTATACAAATTTTTAAGATAAAATATGATTTTGATGACAAGCATGGTGTACAACTAACACTATATGGGTGTTATCCATTATTTTGAGTACAAAGTATTTCCCAGACTTTATTTTCTTTCCCTTATACTGACAGCACACACAATATACCTCTCTTCCTTTCTTTTAAAAATAGAAATGAGAGGGTTATTAAAAAAAAAAAAAAAGTACCGCATGATTTAGATAGCATTTCCCAATCACTATTACTTGAAAGCAGGAGTTTTCACTCTCAAAGAAGCGTAATGTCCAAAAAGAAACAATACTCTGAACAAAGATGAAAAATTGTAGATTACTTTCACAGGCTCTCATTCTACAATGGGGAAAATATCCACACTCAAGCTAGGCTTCTTTGAAAAGAATATTTTCCTTTTATACAGAGATAAAAAGAAAAGCTTTCGGGTCAGAGGCTATAGGGGAAAAGAGCTAATGTCTCTCTATGCTTTGATGTTACAAGTAGTCCCTCGTTACAGAAGTGTATTAAAGCCACTAGTAAACTGAGCCAGCATATTTAATAGCTTCTCTCAGTATGGGTGGTATATGGATTATTCTGTACATAACACGGCAAGAAAAGCTTATGTGCATTGTGAACAATACACAAACCTTTATTTTAACATGTTAATGTTAAACCATGGCATAGCTAAAAGGTAATGCGTGATTAATAGATCCCATAGGAAGACCTCTCCTTATAAATGTATCATAAATGATAGACAGCAAACCAGGATTAACTGTTCCTCTCACAGTGAAGTGCAGCACACGTAATGGGCTTCGTACTGGTGTATAATATCTGAAAACAACAAATTTCAGTCGATTGAGTACTAAATACAACAGTGATGATTAACAGCATATGGTGTCTCTGTAGCTTTTGAGGATGAAGGACTGCAGACTGTAGGAACCAGCTGAAAACAACATGCTCTAATTCAGCTGCCTTTCACAAATTCTTAGGAGCAACAGCTGAGGGGTCTAATGTGCTAATAGTTAACCCACATTTTGGAACACTATCTTAAAATTCAGGAGATGTTATAAAGATGTCTATGAAGCTTGTCTGAAAAAATGAATCCAACATATTAATCCCTTTTTTGGCTATTTTATGTAGCATCAAGTTGTATAATAGTGTGAGATGCCCTTAGAAGAAGTATTGAATTATCTTTAACTTACATTTTACAGATCTATGTAAACTGAGACTTGGTAGGCATACCGATCCTCAAATTCAATGTATTTATATACCCTCCATCAGACCTCCACATACAAGAAAACGTGACTTCTAACTGGGTTTATGTAATTCAGAAAATTTGGATATTAGTGAAATACTAATTGCTGACTGAGAGCGATGATTTTCTAATTCACATAAATACTATTTAGTTACCCAGTAGTTTGAGTATTGTTTAGTAGACCATCAGACAGTCCACAATCTCAAGCAATCAGAAAGTTGAAATGCAATTATTTGATGTTAGAAACAGAGACAGGTACACTATGGTAACTTCTGTTGTCAGAAAAACCTATGGATACTTTAGCAACAACACCAGATTTCAGCCAGAACTGAGCCAAAGCAGGAAGAAGAAGGAAGGTTGTGAAAGACTTGCAATAGGGAGCTTCTCCAGGAAAGATGGAATGGGTTCAGAAGAAATAGAAGAACATCAGAAAGGCTGGAAACAGTGAAAAGAGAATAGGATTTCAGATGAAAGCTAAGAAAAAAGTGAAAAGAAAAGCTGTTTTTGAGTGGAGAGATATTGAAAGAAGACAGTAAGAAAATATAAAATAAGAAATCTTGGGTAGAGAGGAGCAAGAGAAAGACAAGAATCATTGAACGATTCCCAGCACAGTACAACAGCACAGAAGCAAATCATTCTCCCTATGGGTTCAAGTACTTGCCACAAAATGTTCAAAAGTACTTGAGCCTGATTATTTCTAAAAGATTTGCAGATCGGGTGTTTAGCTTTATAATATTTTTTTTTTTTAATAAATGTGTTTAAGATTATTTTTAAATAATAAAAAAATATATTTAAGATGAATTATTCACTGGAAATCTTGGGGAACACATTCTTTTCTGCATCATTTCTCCATTGCTAAGAAACATTTGAACTGCTAACCTTGGCTTCATGAGGCTATGAAATCAACCTGCCCCTTCATTGCAAGAAACATGCGCAAAAGCAGAGCTGTTGGCATTGAACCCATCCTCTCTCATTCCGGCTGTAAACCCACTGCACTGACATAAGCTCAGTTTCTGAGACTGTATAAGCTCTTCACTATGTGGACATAAACATATGCTATATGGATAATAGGTGCAGTTGAACAGACTCACTTGCCACATTATGATACCATCAGGAGAGCTGTAAACCAGAAAACAAAATCATGGCAGCTGTATTTATCAAAGGATCTCTTCAAGTGCTTAAGAGATTTTTTTTTAAGTAATAATTTTTTTTTTTTTTTAAATGCAGGCCTTCATTTTACTACTCTCAAATGATTGATTGTGTCACACATGTGACTGGCCGTGTTCTGCTTTCTGTTTCAGCAGCTGTTTTTCAGACTGGAATGTTTCAAGGTTACCTTATTGGTAACATACTTAAGAAACATTTAAAACCTCTCTAGACTGGTCTGCTATTTCTTTGTCCTACCTGTGCACCAATTTTTGCCTCACTACTGATGTACCTGAGCAACAACAGGTGGGTTCTCCAAATCTATAATCTTTTTGCATGTACGTATGTTGCTCTAAAACCAGTGCCTCCTATTTATTTCCATGGAAACTACAGTAGATACAAAGAACACAATAACACTACCTGATTGAGCAAATTCTCGCATTCTAAACACTATTTTTCAACATAGTTACCACCATTAGCTGTGCATTTTCACTAGCAGTGAACAAGAGCCTGCATGCTGTGCTTGTAAAAATCTGTGCCAGTGGAAGTGACCCACAGTTTCACAGCTGCTATGACAGTAACATCACTAGGAAAATGTTGCCCATGCATCAGCCTGAACAAATGGAAGTTCAAAGACACCAAAACAGGACTAAGCTGTGGGTATAGCAGGACAGTCCAGCCGAGACTGACAATGTGCTCAATGTCTTCAAACTGGCATGGGGCCCAGCATTACTGTGTTGCAAGAGAAAGGGTGTCTTCTTTTCTGGCCTGTATCTGCAAGTTCAGCCTTCAGCTTAGCCAGTGTTGTGATGTAGCAAGCAATCAAATTGGTAGTTAGTCTGGATTCCAGGAAATCCAGAAAGATCACTGCTTTGCTACCACAAAAGACAATGCACATCTGCAGAGGTATGCATCTTGAGTTTTGTCTTAGATGGGGAATTCACGTGTCACCAATTCATGGACTGCTGTTTTGACTCGGGCTTGTAGTGGTGATACCACATCTCATCACTGGTAATAATGTGATCCAGAAAACTGCCCCTTCAACCTCGTATTGATTCAGTAGGTCCTGACAAACATGAATATGTGTTTTTTTCCATTACTGTGCTTTCATGAGACCCACCCACAGCCTCACTGTGCTGACATCCACTGTTTGGCCTCCATAAACATTCATAACATGCTGATGAATGTCAAAAGGTGTAATTTTTTCTGTATGGAGGAATTCAGTGACACACCTTTGCTTTATACACACATCCATGTCAGACACTATTTTGTCAGTCTGCCCTCTCTGCTGCCATCTGTCACAGAACAACAGCATTTAACAGGATACTGGAGAGAAGGAAGATTCAACCTCTACTACCATACCACCAACATCTGCCTTTGATGTTGTGAGCCAACATAATAAAATAGGAGGCATTACTTTTAGATCAGACATCATAAATTTATTCCATCTAGATGGCAATACTTATTAGACCAATTTTCTCCCTTTTCATTTGGGGATGTTGTGTCTGGATCCTAGTCTAGCTTTCCAAGCTGGACCACTAGGAGCCAGTGATATTTCCTGGTAGTAAGAGTGATTTTATTGAACAATTTGTGGCGTTGTAGGATGGAGCTGTAGAACCCCCCAGCTGGTTGATCTGCTTTCCTTCCCATAATGGTTCTTTTTTTTTTTTTTTTAATCTTATTTACTCTTAAATCTGTGAGCTGTTGGGAACAAAGAACATACAATGTGTGTGTTTGGGAAGTAACACAAGGGAAGGCTCTGCTGCTAATAAGCGATGGTGATGAGAATTTTCTTTAGCAAGCTAAGTGACTTATAAACACTATAATACTGCCATGTGTTCAAAAAGAACAAGGTCACTACTGAGAAAGAAACGAATGTTATTCTTAAAAGACAAAAGTCAGGAGATGTAAAAGGGCATACATCATTTCCCTCTGAAATTGTATGATAAAATGACAGCAAAAATCAGCTTAGAAGCAACACGTGAACTAGCCTTCTGTGCCTCCTGCTCTCTTCCTTCCAAGACTAAATGGATCTGTGTCTCTCTTTTGTCACATTGTTGTAACTTTCATTCAGTCTCCCCACTTCACCTTGACCGCATCTGAACAGTGACAATATGTTTCTTGTTCTTCTCACTTTTCCCAGCAAGGATCACTGACAGCCTCTTACTTTGTATTCTCGGCTTTTCAGGCAGTGATTTTTTCCCCCTTGTTTCCCCCCAGCCATCATCATTGCTATTTGGAAAGAATTCGGTTTAATTTCCATTTTAAATGTGAAATGTTTGAATTAGCACATAATATCTCCCAGTGCAGAGAAAAAAAGAACAAGCTGATCTTTAAAAAAGAAAAAAAAAAAAAAAAACAACCTATTTTTTACAAAACAAAGAATGAAAAGCTGCAGAATAATCTTAAATCATTTTGTACTGCACATAAAACTTGAAAATAATGAGAGCTCTTCAATTTAGAAATGATTGGGGTTCTAGGCATACGAATCAGAGAGAGCTGTAAAATTATTAGAACACTACAGCATCTTTCCTAAGCATTTCAATTCAGAGGTGATCAAAGATTCTGGACTTGCAGAGCAATTTACTTGGCATTTGCAGGAAAGCCTCACTCTTTCAAACTGAAGCACTCTTAACAATATGAAGAACTCCAATAATTTTAAATTGATGTATACCATACATGCCTAGAAATCCAATTTACTCTTTAAATAAAAACATTATAACTTCAGAAGTATGAAAGGCCCACCCACAACATAATAGCAATCTAGCCTTTCCAATTCACATGTCAATTCAGTATAGCTGTTATTTCTCCCAGGCAGGGTTTTACTGGCATGAGGAATTGCTGAAAACATTAGAGAAGAGCATTTATTTCTTTTAACCCTATCCTTCAGGCCTGCTTTCTGATTTCTTCCTAAACCCAGTGGTCTTCTGGACAGCCTCAGACCACACGCTGATTTTCAAGGTATAAAGGCCATTCCTGAAATATGACAGAATAAAACTTGTAGACAATGTTTATGCCATATTAAAGTTGCAAAATATTCTCAACCAAAAAGTTAATTTAGCTTATTTTAGGATCCTAAATAAGTATACATATTCTTAATGGAAACATAAAGTTGAATTCTAAATTCTAAATCTAATATTGATAGAGCAGGAAAATGAAGTTAAATCTAAATTTTAAAAATTGCATCTCAAATATATAAAACTTGTAAAAATGTTGAGTTGAACTTCCCTCAGTGGTCTTCAGTTGACCCAGCTCTGATACCTTCAAAGAGAGTTGGTGTCCCACATAAAATGAACTCCTGTCACCAGTCAATTTGTATGCTTTCCTAGTTACCACAGACCAGTTGAACATCTTTCCAGATCTACTCTCTATAGAAACTGAGGTTTTCTTGTCCCCATTGACACAGATGTGGGAGTGTGCCAGTGGGTTACAACACAAATTTAAGTACACATAGACAACACTGGTGATGACTGGTGCACCAGATAGAAGTAGTAGCAAGAAAGCCATCAGTCTAGGTGATCATAAATGCCTCCCCTGACCTTGCAAAATTACAGTTTTGCTTCATGCAGGAGATGCAAGACAGATGGAGAAGCCCAAACAGCAAAATCCAATATTGTCACAAATCAGTAAGATTTCCTGCTGTAATTTTAAACTGTACCAACTGTAACTACCTTCTTCAAAGTGCAACATGCTAAAATAATTTTGATTGGATAGGAACCTCTGGGCATGTTCTGCTGTGATTTTTAGTCCAACAAAGGACCAGCAGAGATCAGGCTGCTTAGTATTTCGTACAGTTCAGATCTCAATATCTCCAAGGATGCAGTTTTATAAATTAAAAATAAATAAATAAATAAATAAATAAATAAATAAATTACATTGTTTTTCTTTTAAACTACCGATATTTGTTCACATCATTATTCTAAAATTAACAAAATTTTGGATTTACTGAGACGTTGATACACATACCTGTTCCTAAGGATAGAAAATATCTGTGCAATATTAATAAGTTACAAACAGAACTTGAATGATCTACCATTGGAGCTTATATGATCTACAATTAGACTGCCTTTTTCCCCACAGACTGTAGCTTAGCCTTAGGACTTAGCAGAAGCATGACTTAAAAGTTACTGGAGACTACGATGTCTGCAAAATCTGACAAAATGTCACACAAAAAAAGTATTAGTAAATTTCTACTCTAAACTATGCCAAGACACACTGTCAGATAGCAAAAGTGCTTCCAAGTATCCATCATAATGTTCTCAGGCTTATGAAATGAGTTTAGCCCCTTGCGGTGGAGGCTGTCACCAGCTAATAGAGGATGCGTTTTAAAATGCACATTCCCTTCACTTGAAAATAGAAGAGGACACTAAAACTCACTGAAGTCTACTAAACAACGTAAAGTGAAGTACCCGTCAATGGATAATTTTATGATATAGCTCGAGAACCAAGCCACAAAAGTTGGACACAAAATTGCATATTTCGCATACATCTTATTTTCTATCAGATTTGATCTACCTTTCCAAGTTTACTTTGTGGGAAAATTGAAAACAAATTTTGTTTAGAAATATTAGAAGAGAAACATATATTAGGTCTTCCAAAGGAAAGCTGTCTATACGTTTAATAATAAATATATATACACATATATACACTCCAAAGAAGGAGAGACGTTACAAACAAGCAAATGTCTTCCCATTCCTTAATTCTTCACAATGTTAACTTGCAGTCTTAAATAACATATAAATAATAATAAAATCTGTATTTTCTTAGGTGAAAAAAATATTTTTGGCTTTGTATTGCCTTTAACTTTGAAGCTCAACTGTGGAGATAAAATACGTAGGAGATAAATTAGTTCTCACCTTTCATGAAGATGGTTTGGGCAATGGTCTGTAAGACAAGGTCACCTAAACAAAGCAGATAAATAGCTCATTGCAACTATTGTAATAACACTATTGTACAACAAAACAAAAAAACTACTACTGCAAAAAAAAACTACAAAAAATTTACTAGTTGTAATGGCATTACAACTGTTCTGTGGAAAAGCCAGATGCCTCATTATTATGGAAAAAATAAATGTTCACAACATCACAGAAATCTGGAAGTCTTAGTCTCTATATTACCTTTCAGCTTTCTGTGATGCTGAAGACTATTGTTCTTCTTTGAGTAGTTCAATCAAGTAATTAAAATTTCCTTTATACACATAGCAGCTATCTGAAATCAGCTGCTTTAAGTCTTGACAAGCCTCAAGCCAGGAGGAGAAAAAGGTAAATAATGTCAGAAAAGTGTTGAAGCTCAATAAGCTTTTCTAATAAGTTAATAGATTTCCATTTAGGATTCACCTCTACCTCTGAACAGGTTTTAAGAGCTAACCTGACTGATTTCCTGAAGTTTTAAAATGTGAAAACATATTTTTCAAAGTAACCATTCTCAACGCTAATTTGAGAACACCCTTAATTAGTAAGAATGATCTGTTTTAGACAATTTATTGCTTTGGTTTTAAAATGCTTCTGTATAGGAAGAACAGAAGGAGCAGCCAGAAACAAGGAAAATAATCAGCCAAGCCAAGAACAAGCATTGTCAGTTACTTTGCAGCAATTTTCTCTAAAAGGAGTATGTTTCTCTGTCGGTTTGTGGTTTGTTTTCATTGCCCATTAAACACAATGGAAACAGTATGTTTTACACGCTTCATTAATTAAAAAATTCTGAAATTATTTCACTGAAGATTTCTTTGGTAGTGAAGAGCACCCATGAAAAATTAAAATTTTGATCCAAAGACCATAGGCAATAGGAGTTTGTAGAAATTTATGACAAAAGATTGAAGAACTTGTAATAGAAAGCATTTGCCTCCTTACCTACTACCCAGTGTCCACTCTTCAATCTCTCATGAAGGAGAGTTAGTTTTGCATACTTGTTTATGTTCTATCAGTATACAGAACATTGAGTACCCATTTCTCAGGCCTCCTTTCAAGACATTAGAATAAGAGGCAAATGAAATTATATTTCTACAAGTTAAACTTTTCCACACCTTAAAATACAAATCTAAATTATGATACTTTGTAGATACTGTCATTCCCATATTCACATAGGTAAACGTAAAATCATAACACAAAGAAGTAACAAAAGTTGCACCTGACTTAATCCTGAAATCCTCAGCAAGAATTTTAAGGATCTATGCAAAGGTGTAAAAATGTATATGAGGAATTATTATTTAGATTCTTGAAGCAACGTATGAAGCAGCATACACCAGTGGGTGTGATTTCCAATTTAAGGTTTTGTCCTATATCATGGAGATAAATCCTATACTGTAGGTGCTACTTTGCTACTTCCTTTCATATTACTTACAAGCAAAAAAAAAAACCCACAAACTGAGAACATCTTTGCTGTTACTGTGAGAAAGGAAAGGGGAAAAACAGTGAGTGTAGGACAGAGAATGCAGGAAAAAGGTATTCTTGGCAAGTTGCGTGATTAATATAAATGGACATTTATAAGGAAAATTTTAAAAGCAAAGGAGATGTTTAATAAATGCTCTGTTAGCTATCGTACTGGACAGGGCACTTACTCCTTGAAGATGTGGCAGCAGATGGAAAATGATCTAATTGCTCTCACTGAGCATGGGAAATGAAAGATTTAAGACAAATAGCTTGGGGAAATTCAGATGGGGCACTTTTACTACCATTAAAAAATGTCCCCTCAGACTATAATTCTTGAGATACCTTTCCTGAGTTGAGATTCATGGCACAGTCACCATTTAATGAGGTGCTATTGGTCACGTGCACATTTCCCAGTTTGTCTTTGTGCTTTTGCTCCTCCTGGATCTTTGGGTAGATACTCAAATACAATAGAGTCTGCAACATCTGACATAGGTAGAAAATGATTATGTTCCATTATTTATCAATGATTCCTCTCAAAGTACTCATGGGCAGGGAAGCAATGGTCTTTCTGTTTTCCTGACATCACATCTCTTTGTGCAGCTACCCATCAGATGCTGACCTGTAGCATCTCAGTTGAAGAACAGTACAAATATTTCCATTCTATTTGCATTTGCAGTGGGAATTATCTCCCTTGATTTTAGCTGTCTGCATACAGAGAACTCAGTGAGAGCTCAACGCCTACAGTGACCTGTTTACATATGTGTCTACCGACACACTGAATACCATCTGAACGATGGAGTTTAGTTTGGTTGACCATGGTTTGGTATCTAATGTCATGCGAAATGTCCTGAGATATTCAAGATGCATCTGACATCTCAAAGATGAACATCTGTGAAGACTCACATCCACAGCGGGTAATTCCATGGCATTTCAGATACTGCTAGACTCCATGAGGGGGGCAGCTGAATCAGTCTTCTTACCAAAACAGTCCATAATGTTCAGAGAACTCACCAAGTGTGATACCAGCACTGTGGCGAGCTAAATAGATCTCCATGCTCAGTTAGCAGCACTTGAAAAGTAAATAAAACAAGATTTTTGCTAACACAATTACAAAATATATACACAGATCTCCATGTCTGCACAGTTAGTTGTTATTCTAGAACGTTTAAAGATATCTGTCATCAGAATACAACTTTGTTCAACCAGAAGTCTCATTTCACTATTTACTGCTTTAACAATAAGAATAGCTTACAAACTTTTTCCAGGATCCTTTTCGAAAAAAATAATAAAAATGCTCTCGTCTCTTTACAGTAAAGTTTAGCTTTTCCACCTGTTTGAAATTCCCTAAGTAGTAATTCCTCTAATTCCAGACAATTGATCTGATCAGAAATATAAAAGCATAATTAAACTGGATTTCAAAATGATACAAATGAACTTGCATGAAAACTCTCAGCACAATGGAATTTGTTTCAGCTTTAAAATATGTACAGGTTAAATCTCTTGTACATTTACATACACAACGGCTAGCATCCAGAATTATTTTATAAAAGAGAATATAATTCTAATCTGAAATATAGCCCCTGTTCCAGGTGAGAAGATTTCTTGAAAAATTGATGATCTTGACATATTTTGCTTTTCTGCGTTATTCTTTTTTTGGGCTTAATGCATTTTCTTTCTTTTCACTTATTATTTTTTCCATTATTTTTCATTTTTTTTTATTTTTTGACTGGTGGAAATAAAAAAGTAGTTATTCAGACACAGAAGAAAAGAGAATTAAAAAAAAAAAAAAGAAAAAATCTAAAATAATGCTCATAATTAGATGGGGTCTCCCTCAGTAAATATATATCCCTGAAGATACAAATAATGAAAATTGTTTCATGTTTTCACACCCCCTCTTTATCAGACCTACCCAACATATAACTACAGGGATTTTTTTGGAGTGGCAGGGGAGAAGAGCTCTGGGACAGAAGGTGAACAGAGGAGGATTTTCTACACATTCCCCTCCATTTGCTGCAGAAGCTGTTGAACTCATCTCTCACCCACCACAGAGCTACATGGGAAAACTGATGCCAGTGGGAGTGTTCCCCACTGTAGGAAGATATCAGCATAGACAAGGCTTAGCATACTGAGTCTTTTTGCATCTCTAATGCCTTTTTTATTTTTGCATCTCTGTATTCCTCCTCAGTGTTGAATAATTTTCCATTCATGACAGACTAAGAAAAATTACTCTGCGTTAAAAAAAAATCAGATTTTGTTGGATCCACTCTTAGTATATGTTGGCATTAACTTACTTCACGTGTGTGTTTCTCATTTATAACACATGATTGGCTCGATGAAATTACTGAACCAGACAATAAACTGGTTAGTAAACTTATGGTCAGCATAAGGGCACTCCTTAACTTTCAAGCAAAATGATCTTAAGGTAATCCATGTTTTTGAGCATGGTATTTAACATCAGTGTATAAAGAAAATCTCTGGTGGTATAAGGCTGCTATAATCGGCCTAATTCCTCCCCCATTTGCCCCTCTGCCTTGCATCCCTGCAATGTGAAATTACTTTCTCATGTTGCACGATGATCCTGAAATGCCTGATGGTGGAATTGTGCCCTCAGAAGACATGCACAAATATGATCCATTTCCACCCCAAAGGCCACAGAGACAAGAGTTCCATAAAAAAAATAATAATAATAATAATAAAAAAAATCAAACCCAACAACAGCTCTGCAAAGCTGATTTTACTATTTATTTTTAGCATTGCTTTTTTGATTACTTTTTTTTTCCTGCTTGACTGTTGATTACTGCACCAGCACAGGGTATGGATGTGCCAGCCCCTCTTTCTTGAAGGAGGGATTCTGACGCACCAAACCTCTCTGGGATAAAAACAAGTGGGGAAAAAAGGGGGAAATGGAGAATAGTGGGGCAGATCCCCATAGCCTCTCTTGCCACAGTGACACAGCATTTAGGGCTTGCAATTTCTGTAGGCTGCTACAAAAGTCAAACCAATGTGGCAGGAGGAAAGAAGCAAGAGATTTACTGCTGAAGTGCAACCTGGAAGTAAAACCCCATTGCAGGACCACTGTATGGTGGTCCTAGAGGTCTTTTCCAACCATAACGATTCTGTGGTTCTATGTTTCTGTGGTATACCTGGTACAACGGGTGATCAGCAGGCAAGGCAGCAAAGACAGAAGCTCTTAAACTTGCATGGAGTGGGGTGATAAGGATGCCAGGAGCCTTCTCTCTGGCCATCTTTGTGACCAAACTGATGCATTCAGATGGTGTGAGCTGATTCAAGGCAAGCAGCACCCAGCTGTACTGTTTTGAAGGTGACTACAGACCTATTTCATCCACTGCTTGTGACTCTTGTGCTTTTCACTACAGTCTGGGAAGTGAGGAGAAGAAACTTTTGGAAGGCTATTTTTTC